>NW_027619358.1:0-44831 GCF_964187855.1 Myxine glutinosa
GTGTTGGTGCAGGAAACCCCTTTTGCACTTGTATTAGTGTAGAAAAACCACTTTTCGCACTTGTGTTAGTGTTGAAAAACCACTTTTGGCACTTGTGTTAGTGTTGAAAAACCACTTTTCACACTTGTGTTAGTGTTGAAAAACCACTTTTCGCACTTGTGTTGGTGCAGGAAACCACTTTTGCACTTGTATTAGTGTGGAAAAAACACTTTTCGCACTTGTGTTAGTGTTGAAAAACCACTTTTCGCACTTGTGTTGGTGCAGGAAACCACTTTTGCACTTGTATTAGTGTGGAAAAAACACTTTTTGCACTGGTGATAGTGTTGAAAAACCACTTTTCGCACTTGTGTTAGTGTTGAAAAACCACTTTTCGCACTTGTGTTGGTGCAGGAAACCACTTTTGCACTTGTATTAGTGTAGAAAAACCACTTTTCGCACTTGTGTTAGTGTTGAAAAACCACTTTTCGCACTTGTGTTAGTGTTAAAAAACCACTTTTCACACTTGTGTTAGTGTTGAAAAACCACTTTTCGCACTTGTGTTAGTGTTGATAAACCACTTTTCGCACTTGTGTTGGTGCAGGAAACCACTTTTGCACTTGTATTAGTGTGGAAAAACCACTTTTCACACTTGTGTTAGTGTTGAAAAACCACTTTTCGCACTTGTGTTAGTGTTGAAAAACCACTTTTCGCACTTGTGTTGGTGCAGGAAACCACTTTTGCACTTGTATTAGTGTGGAAAAACCACTTTTCGCACTTGTGTTAGTGTTGAAAAACCACTTTTCGCACTTGTGTTAGTGTTGAAAAACCACTTTTCGCACTTGTGTTAGTGTTGAAAAACCACTTTTCACACTTGTGTTGGTGCAGGAAACCACTTTTGCACTTGTATTAGTGTGGAAAAAACACTTTTTGCACTTGTGCTAGTGTTGAAAAAACACTTTTCGCACTTGTGTTGGTGTTGAAAAACCACTTTTCGCACTTGTGTTAGTGTTGAAAAACCACTTTTCGCACTTGTGTTGGTGCAGGAAACCACTTTTGCACTTGTATTAGTGTGGAAAAAACACTTTTTGCACTTGTGATAGTGTTGAAAAACCACTTTTCGCACTTGTGTTAGTGTTGAAAAACCACTTTTCGCACTTGTGTTGGTGCAGGAAACCACTTTTGCACTTGTTTTAGTGTGGAAAAACCACTTTTCACACTTGTGTTAGTGTTGAAAAACCACTTTTTGCACTTGTGTTAGTGTTGAAAAACCACTTTTCACACTTGTGTTAGTGTTGAAAAACCACTTCTCACACTTGTGTTGGTGCAGGAAACCACTTTTGCACTTGTATTATTGTGGAAAAACCACTTTTGCACTTGTATTAGTGTGGAAAAAACACTTTTCGCACTTGTGTTAGTGTTGAAAAACCACTTTTCGCACTTGTGTTGGTGCAGGAAACCACTTTTGCACTTGTATTAGTGTGGAAAAAACACTTTTCGCACTTGTGTTAGTTTTGAAAAACCACTTTTCGCACTTGTGTTAGTGTTGAAAAACCACTTTTAGCACTTGTGTTGGTGCAGGAAACCACTTTTGCACTTGCATTAGTGTGAAAAAACACTTTTTGCACTTGTGATAGTGTTGAAAAACCACTTTTCGCACTTGTGTTAGTGTTGAAAAACCACTTTTCGCACTTGTGTTGTTGCAGGAAACCACTTTTGCACTTGTATTTGTGTGGAAAAAACACTTTTTGCACTTGTGATAGTGTTGAAAAACCACTTTTCACACTTGTGTTAGTGTTGAAAAACCACTTTTCGCACTTGTGTTGGTGCAGGAAACCACTTTTGCACTTGTATTAGTGTGGAAAAACCACTTTTCGCACTTGTGTTAGTATTGAAAAACCACTTTTCGCACTTGTGTTAGTGTTGAAAAACCACTTTTCGCACTTGTGTTAGTGTTGAAAAACCACTTTTCGCACTTGTGTTGGTGCAGGAAACCACTTTTGCACTTGTATTAGTGTGGAAAAAACACTTTTCGCACTTGTGTTAGTGTTGAAAAACCACTTTTCGCACTTGTGTTAGTGTTGAAAAACCACTTTTCACACTTGTGTTAGTGTTGAAAAACCACTTTTCGCACTTGTGTTGGTGCAGGAAACCACTTTTGCACTTGTATTAGTGTGGAAAAAACACTTTTCGCACTTGTGTTAGTGTTGAAAAACCACTTTTTGCACTTGTGTTAGTGTTGATAAACCACTTTTCGCACTTGTGTTGCTGCAGGAAACCACTTTTGCACTTGTATTAGTGTGGAAAAAACACTTTTTGCACTTGTGATAGTGTTGAAAAACCACTTTTCGCACTTGTGTTAGTGTTGATAAACCACTTTTCGCACTTGTGTTGGTGCAGGAAACCACTTTTGCACTTGTATTGGTGTCGAAAAAACACTTTTTGCACTTGTGATAATATTGAAAAACCACTTTTCGCACTTGTGTTAGTGTTGAAAAACCACTTTTCGCACTTGTGTTGGTGCAGGAAATCACTTTTGCACTTGTATTAGTGTGGAAAAAACACTTTTTGCACTTGTGCTAGTGTTGAAAAAACACTTTTCGCACTTGTGTTGGTGTTGAAAAACCACTTTTCGCACTTGTGTTAGTGTTGAAAAACCACTTTTCGCACTTGTGTTGGTGCAGGAAACCACTTTTGCACTTGTATTAGTGTGGAAAAAACACTTTTTGCACTTGTGATAGTGTTGAAAAACGACTTTTCGCACTTGTGTTAGTGTTGAAAAACCACTTTTCGCACTTGTGTTGGTGCAGGAAACCACTTTTGCACTTGTTTTAGTGTGGAAAAACCACTTTTCACACTTGTGTTAGTGTTGAAAAACCACTTTTCGCACTAGTGTTAGTGTTGAAAAACCACTTTTCGCACTTGTGTTAGTGTTGAAAAACCACTTTTCGCACTTGTGTTGGTGCAGGAAACCACTTTTGCACTTGTATTAGTGTGGAAAAAACACTTTTCGCACTTGTGTTAGTGTTGAAAAACCACTTTTTGCACTTGTGTTAGTGTTGAAAAACCACTTTTCACACTTGTGTTAGTGTTGAAAAACCACTTTTCACACTTGTGTTGGTGCAGGAAACCACTTTTGCACTTGTATTATTGTGGAAAAACCACTTTTGCACTTGTATTAGTGTGGAAAAAACACTTTTCGCACTTGTGTTAGTGTTGAAAAACCACTTTTCGCACTTGTGTTGGTGCAGGAAACCACTTTTGCACTTGTATTAGTGTGGAAAAAACACTTTTCGCACTTGTGTTAGTTTTGAAAAACCACTTTTCGCACTTGTGTTAGTGTTGAAAAACCACTTTTCGCACTTGTGTTGGTGCAGGAAACCACTTTTGCACTTGCATTAGTGTGAAAAAACACTTTTTGCACTTGTGATAGTGTTGAAAAACCACTTTTCGCACTTGTGTTAGTGTTGAAAAACCACTTTTCGCACTTGTGTTGTTGCAGGAAACCACTTTTGCACTTGTATTTGTGTGGAAAAAACACTTTTTGCACTTGTGATAGTGTTGAAAAACCACTTTTCACACTTGTGTTAGTGTTGAAAAACCACTTTTCGCACTTGTGTTGGTGCAGGAAACCACTTTTGCACTTGTATTAGTGTGGAAAAACCACTTTTCGCACTTGTGTTAGTATTGAAAAACCACTTTTCGCACTTGTGTTAGTGTTGAAAAACCACTTTTCGCACTTGTGTTAGTGTTGAAAAACCACTTTTCGCACTTGTGTTGGTGCAGGAAACCACTTTTGCACTTGTATTAGTGTGGAAAAAACACTTTTTGTACTTGTGATAGTGTTGAAAAACCACTTTTCGCACTTGTGTTAGTGTTGAAAAACAACTTTTCACACTTGTGTTAGTGTTGAAAAACCACTTTTCGCACTTGTGTTGGTGCATGAAACCACTTTTGCACTTGTATTAGTGTGGAAAAAACACTTTTCGCACTTGTGTTAGTGATGAAAAACCACTTTTCGCACTTGTGTTAGTGTTGAAAAACCACTTTTCACACTTGTGTTAGTGTTGAAAAACCACTTTTCGCACTTGTGTTGGTGCAGGAAACCACTTTTGCACTTGTATTAGTGTGGAAAAAACACTTTTCGCACTTGTGTTAGTGTTGAAAAACCACTTTTTGCACTTGTGTTAGTGTTGATAAACCACTTTTCGCACTTGTGTTGCTGCAGGAAACCACTTTTGCACTTGTATTAGTGTGGAAAAAACACTTTTTGCACTTGTGATAGTGTTGAAAAACCACTTTTCGCACTTGTGTTAGTGTTGATAAACCACTTTTCGCACTTGTGTTGGTGCAGGAAACCACTTTTGCACTTGTATTAGTGTCGAAAAAACACTTTTTGCACTTGTGATAGTGTTGAAAAACCACTTTTCGCACTTGTGTTAGTGTTGAAAAACCACTTTTCGCACTTGTGTTGGTGCAAGAAATCACTTTTGCACTTGTATTAGTGTGGAAAAACCACTTTTCGCACTTGTGTTAGTGTTGAAAAACCACTTTTCGCACTTGTGTTAGTGTTGAAAAACCACTTTTCGCACTTGTGTTGGTGCAGGAAACCACTTTTGCACTTGTATTAGTGTGGAAAAAACACTTTTCGCACTTGTGTTAGTGTTGAAAAACCACTTTTCGCACTTGTGTTAGTGTTGAAAAACCACTTTTTGCACTTGTGTTGGTGATGAAAACCTACTTTACGCACATTTGTTGGTGTAGGAAACCATTTTTCACACTTGTGTTAGTGTTGAAAAACCACATTTCGCACTTGTGTTGGTGTAGAAAACCACTTTTGCACTTGTATTGGTGTGGAAAAACCACTTTTAGCACTGGTGTTAGTGAAGGAAACCACCTTTCGCACTTTTGTTAGTGTTGAAAACCCTCTTTTCGCACTTGTGTTGGTAAAGGAAACCACTTTTTGCACTTGTGTTAGTGTTGAAAACCCACTTTTCGCACTTGTGTTGGTGAAGGAAACCACCTTTCGCACTTTTGTTAGTGTTGAAAATCCACTTTTCGCACTTGTGTTGGTGGAGGAAACCACTTTTCGCACTTGTGTTAGTGTTGAAAAACCACTTTTCGCACTTGTGTTGGTGTAGGAAACCACTTTTGCACTTGTATTAGTGTGGAAAAAACACTTTTTGCACTTGTGCTAGTGTTGAAAAAACACTTTTCGCACTTGTGTTGGTGTTGAAAAACCACTTTCGCACTTGTGTTAGTGTTGAAAAACCACTTTTCGCACTTGTGTTGGTGCAGGAAACCACTTTTGCACTTGTATTAGTGTGGAAAAAACACTTTTTGCACTTGTGATAGTGTTGAAAAACCACTTTTCGCACTTGTGTTAGTGTTGAAAAACCACTTTTCGCACTTGTGTTGGTGCAGGAAACCACTTTTGCACTTGTTTTAGTGTGGAAAAACCACTTTTCACACTTGTGTTAGTGTTGAAAAACCACTTTTTGCACTTGTGTTAGTGTTGAAAAACCACTTTTCACACTTGTGTTAGTGTTGAAAAACCACTTCTCACACTTGTGTTGGTGCAGGAAACCACTTTTGCACTTGTATTATTGTGGAAAAACCACTTTTGCACTTGTATTAGTGTGGAAAAAACACTTTTCGCACTTGTGTTAGTGTTGAAAAACCACTTTTCGCACTTGTGTTGGTGCAGGAAACCACTTTTGCACTTGTATTAGTGTGGAAAAAACACTTTTCGCACTTGTGTTAGTTTTGAAAAACCACTTTTCGCACTTGTGTTAGTGTTGAAAAACCACTTTTAGCACTTGTGTTGGTGCAGGAAACCACTTTTGCACTTGCATTAGTGTGAAAAAACACTTTTTGCACTTGTGATAGTGTTGAAAAACCACTTTTCGCACTTGTGTTAGTGTTGAAAAACCACTTTTCGCACTTGTGTTGTTGCAGGAAACCACTTTTGCACTTGTATTTGTGTGGAAAAAACACTTTTTGCACTTGTGATAGTGTTGAAAAACCACTTTTCACACTTGTGTTAGTGTTGAAAAACCACTTTTCGCACTTGTGTTGGTGCAGGAAACCACTTTTGCACTTGTATTAGTGTGGAAAAACCACTTTTCGCACTTGTGTTAGTATTGAAAAACCACTTTTCGCACTTGTGTTAGTGTTGAAAAACCACTTTTCGCACTTGTGTTAGTGTTGAAAAACCACTTTTCGCACTTGTGTTGGTGCAGGAAACCACTTTTGCACTTGTATTAGTGTGGAAAAAACACTTTTCGCACTTGTGTTAGTGTTGAAAAACCACTTTTCGCACTTGTGTTAGTGTTGAAAAACCACTTTTCACACTTGTGTTAGTGTTGAAAAACCACTTTTCGCACTTGTGTTGGTGCAGGAAACCACTTTTGCACTTGTATTAGTGTGGAAAAAACACTTTTCGCACTTGTGTTAGTGTTGAAAAACCACTTTTTGCACTTGTGTTAGTGTTGATAAACCACTTTTCGCACTTGTGTTGCTGCAGGAAACCACTTTTGCACTTGTATTAGTGTGGAAAAAACACTTTTTGCACTTGTGATAGTGTTGAAAAACCACTTTTCGCACTTGTGTTAGTGTTGATAAACCACTTTTCGCACTTGTGTTGGTGCAGGAAACCACTTTTGCACTTGTATTAGTGTCGAAAAAACACTTTTTGCACTTGTGATAATATTGAAAAACCACTTTTCGCACTTGTGTTAGTGTTGAAAAACCACTTTTCGCACTTGTGTTGGTGCAGGAAATCACTTTTGCACTTGTATTAGTGTGGAAAAAACACTTTTTGCACTTGTGCTAGTGTTGAAAAAACACTTTTCGCACTTGTGTTGGTGTTGAAAAACCACTTTTCGCACTTGTGTTAGTGTTGAAAAACCACTTTTCGCACTTGTGTTGGTGCAGGAAACCACTTTTGCACTTGTATTAGTGTGGAAAAAACACTTTTTGCACTTGTGATAGTGTTGAAAAACGACTTTTCGCACTTGTGTTAGTGTTGAAAAACCACTTTTCGCACTTGTGTTGGTGCAGGAAACCACTTTTGCACTTGTTTTAGTGTGGAAAAACCACTTTTCACACTTGTGTTAGTGTTGAAAAACCACTTTTCGCACTAGTGTTAGTGTTGAAAAACCACTTTTCGCACTTGTGTTAGTGTTGAAAAACCACTTTTCGCACTTGTGTTGGTGCAGGAAACCACTTTTGCACTTGTATTAGTGTGGAAAAAACACTTTTCGCACTTGTGTTAGTGTTGAAAAACCACTTTTTGCACTTGTGTTAGTGTTGAAAAACCACTTTTCACACTTGTGTTAGTGTTGAAAAACCACTTTTCACACTTGTGTTGGTGCAGGAAACCACTTTTGCACTTGTATTATTGTGGAAAAACCACTTTTGCACTTGTATTAGTGTGGAAAAAACACTTTTCGCACTTGTGTTAGTGTTGAAAAACCACTTTTCGCACTTGTGTTGGTGCAGGAAACCACTTTTGCACTTGTATTAGTGTGGAAAAAACACTTTTCGCACTTGTGTTAGTTTTGAAAAACCACTTTTCGCACTTGTGTTAGTGTTGAAAAACCACTTTTCGCACTTGTGTTGGTGCAGGAAACCACTTTTGCACTTGCATTAGTGTGAAAAAACACTTTTTGCACTTGTGATAGTGTTGAAAAACCACTTTTCGCACTTGTGTTAGTGTTGAAAAACCACTTTTCGCACTTGTGTTGTTGCAGGAAACCACTTTTGCACTTGTATTTGTGTGGAAAAAACACTTTTTGCACTTGTGATAGTGTTGAAAAACCACTTTTCACACTTGTGTTAGTGTTGAAAAACCACTTTTCGCACTTGTGTTGGTGCAGGAAACCACTTTTGCACTTGTATTAGTGTGGAAAAACCACTTTTCGCACTTGTGTTAGTATTGAAAAACCACTTTTCGCACTTGTGTTAGTGTTGAAAAACCACTTTTCGCACTTGTGTTAGTGTTGAAAAACCACTTTTCGCACTTGTGTTGGTGCAGGAAACCACTTTTGCACTTGTATTAGTGTGGAAAAAACACTTTTTGTACTTGTGATAGTGTTGAAAAACCACTTTTCGCACTTGTGTTAGTGTTGAAAAACAACTTTTCACACTTGTGTTAGTGTTGAAAAACCACTTTTCGCACTTGTGTTGGTGCATGAAACCACTTTTGCACTTGTATTAGTGTGGAAAAAACACTTTTCGCACTTGTGTTAGTGATGAAAAACCACTTTTCGCACTTGTGTTAGTGTTGAAAAACCACTTTTCACACTTGTGTTAGTGTTGAAAAACCACTTTTCGCACTTGTGTTGGTGCAGGAAACCACTTTTGCACTTGTATTAGTGTGGAAAAAACACTTTTCGCACTTGTGTTAGTGTTGAAAAACCACTTTTTGCACTTGTGTTAGTGTTGATAAACCACTTTTCGCACTTGTGTTGCTGCAGGAAACCACTTTTGCACTTGTATTAGTGTGGAAAAAACACTTTTTGCACTTGTGATAGTGTTGAAAAACCACTTTTCGCACTTGTGTTAGTGTTGATAAACCACTTTTCGCACTTGTGTTGGTGCAGGAAACCACTTTTGCACTTGTATTAGTGTCGAAAAAACACTTTTTGCACTTGTGATAGTGTTGAAAAACCACTTTTCGCACTTGTGTTAGTGTTGAAAAACCACTTTTCGCACTTGTGTTGGTGCAGGAAATCACTTTTGCACTTGTATTAGTGTGGAAAAACCACTTTTCGCACTTGTGTTAGTGTTGAAAAACCACTTTTCGCACTTGTGTTAGTGTTGAAAAACCACTTTTCGCACTTGTGTTGGTGCAGGAAACCACTTTTGCACTTGTATTAGTGTGGAAAAAACACTTTTCGCACTTGTGTTAGTGTTGAAAAACCACTTTTCGCACTTGTGTTGGTGCAGGAAACCACTTTTGCACTTGTATTATTGTGGAAAAACCACTTTTGCACTTGTATTAGTGTGGAAAAAACACTTTTCGCACTTGTGTTAGTGTTGAAAAACCACTTTTCGCACTTGTGTTGGTGCAGGAAACCACTTTTGCACTTGTATTAGTGTGGAAAAAACACTTTTCGCACTTGTGTTAGTTTTGAAAAACCACTTTTCGCACTTGTGTTAGTGTTGAAAAACCACTTTTCGCACTTGTGTTGGTGCAGGAAACCACTTTTGCACTTGCATTAGTGTGAAAAAACACTTTTTGCACTTGTGATAGTGTTGAAAAACCACTTTTCGCACTTGTGTTAGTGTTGAAAAACCACTTTTCGCACTTGTGTTGTTGCAGGAAACCACTTTTGCACTTGTATTTGTGTGGAAAAAACACTTTTTGCACTTGTGATAGTGTTGAAAAACCACTTTTCACACTTGTGTTAGTGTTGAAAAACCACTTTTCGCACTTGTGTTGGTGCAGGAAACCACTTTTGCACTTGTATTAGTGTGGAAAAACCACTTTTCGCACTTGTGTTAGTATTGAAAAACCACTTTTCGCACTTGTGTTAGTGTTGAAAAACCACTTTTCGCACTTGTGTTAGTGTTGAAAAACCACTTTTCGCACTTGTGTTGGTGCAGGAAACCACTTTTGCACTTGTATTAGTGTGGAAAAAACACTTTTTGTACTTGTGATAGTGTTGAAAAACCACTTTTCGCACTTGTGTTAGTGTTGAAAAACAACTTTTCACACTTGTGTTAGTGTTGAAAAACCACTTTTCGCACTTGTGTTGGTGCATGAAACCACTTTTGCACTTGTATTAGTGTGGAAAAAACACTTTTCGCACTTGTGTTAGTGATGAAAAACCACTTTTCGCACTTGTGTTAGTGTTGAAAAACCACTTTTCACACTTGTGTTAGTGTTGAAAAACCACTTTTCGCACTTGTGTTGGTGCAGGAAACCACTTTTGCACTTGTATTAGTGTGGAAAAAACACTTTTCGCACTTGTGTTAGTGTTGAAAAACCACTTTTTGCACTTGTGTTAGTGTTGATAAACCACTTTTCGCACTTGTGTTGCTGCAGGAAACCACTTTTGCACTTGTATTAGTGTGGAAAAAACACTTTTTGCACTTGTGATAGTGTTGAAAAACCACTTTTCGCACTTGTGTTAGTGTTGATAAACCACTTTTCGCACTTGTGTTGGTGCAGGAAACCACTTTTGCACTTGTATTAGTGTCGAAAAAACACTTTTTGCACTTGTGATAGTGTTGAAAAACCACTTTTCGCACTTGTGTTAGTGTTGAAAAACCACTTTTCGCACTTGTGTTGGTGCAGGAAATCACTTTTGCACTTGTATTAGTGTGGAAAAACCACTTTTCGCACTTGTGTTAGTGTTGAAAAACCACTTTTCGCACTTGTGTTAGTGTTGAAAAACCACTTTTCGCACTTGTGTTGGTGCAGGAAACCACTTTTGCACTTGTATTAGTGTTGAAAAACCACTTTTCACACTTGTGTTAGTGTTGAAAAACCACTTTTCGCACTTGTGTTGGTGCAGGAAACCACTTTTGCACTTGTATTAGTGGGGAAAAACCACTTTTCGCACTTGTGTTAGTGTTGAAAAACCACTTTTCGCACTTGTGTTGGTGCAGGAAACCACTTTTGCACTTGTATTGGTGTGGAAAAAACACTTTTCGCACTTGTGTTAGTGTTGAAAAACCACTTTTCGCACTTGTGTTGATGCAGGAAACCACTTTTGCACTTGCATTAGTGTGAAAAAACACTTGTTGCACTTGTGATAGTGTTGAAAAACCACTTTTCGCACTTGTGTTAGTGTTGAAAAACCACTTTTCGCACTTGTGTTGTTGCAGGAAACCACTTTTGCACTTGTATTTGTGTGGAAAAATCACTTTTTGCACTTGTGATAGTGTTGAAAAACCACTTTTCACACTTGTGTTAGTGTTGAAAAACCACTTTTCGCACTTGTGTTGGTGCAGGAAACCACTTTTGCACTTGTATTAGTGTGGATAAACCACTTTTTGCACTTGTGTTATTGTTGAAAAACCACTTTTCGCACTTGTGTTAGTGTTGAAAAACCACTTTTCGCACTTGTGTTAGTGTTGAAAAACCACTTTTCGCACTTGTGTTGGTGCAGGAAACCACTTTTGCACTTGTATTAGTGTGGAAAAAACACTTTTTGAACTTGTGATAGTGTTGAAAAACCACTTTTCGCACTTGTGTTAGTGTTGAAAAACCACTTTTCGCACTTGTGTTGGTACAGGAAACCACTTTTGCACTTGTATTAGTGTGGAAAAACCACTTTTCGCACTTGTGTTAGTGTTGAAAAACCACTTTTCGCACTTGTGTTAGTGTTGAAAAACCACTTTTCGCACTTGTGTTGGTGCAGGAAACCACTTTTGCACTTGTATTATTGTGGAAAAACCACTTTTCGCACTTGTGTTAGTGTTGAAAAACCACTTTTCGCACTTGTGTTAGTGTTGAAAAACCACTTTTCGCACTTATGTTAGTGTTGAAAAACCACTTTTCGCACTTGTGTTGGTGCAGGAAACCACTTTTGCACTTGTATTAGTGTGGAAAAAACACTTTTTGCACTTGTGATAGTGTTGAAAAACCACTTTTCGCACTTGTGTTAGTGTTGAAAAACCACTTTTCGCATTTGTGTTGGTGCAGTAAACCACTTTTGAACTTGTATTAGTGTGGAAAAAACACTTTTCGCACTTGTGTTAGTGTTGAAAAACCACTTTTCGCACTTGTGTTGGTGCAGGAAACTACTTTTGCACTTGTGTGAGTGTTGAAAAACCACTTTTCGCACTTGTGTTAGTGTTGAAAAACCACTTTTCGCACTTGTGTTAGTGTTGAAAAACCACTTTTCACACTTGTGTTAGTGTTGAAAAACCACTTTTCGCACTTGTGTTGGTGCAGGAAACCACTTTTGCACTTGTATTAGTGTGGAAAAAACACTTTTCGCACTTGTGTTAGTGTTGAAAAACCACTTTTCCCACTTGTGTTAGTGTTGAAAAACCACTTTTCACACTTGTGTTAGTGTTGAAAAACCACTTTTCGCACTTGTGTTGGTGCAGGAAACCACTTTTGCACTTGTATTGGTGTGGAAAAAACACTTTTTGCACTTGTGTTAGTGTTGAAAAACCACTTTTCGTACTTGTGTTAGTGTTGATAAACCACTTTTCGCACTTGTGTTAGTGTGGAAAAACCACTTTTCGCACTTGTGTTAGTGTTGAAAAACCACTTTTCGCACTTGTGTTAGTGTTGAAAAACCACTTTTTGCACTTGTGTTAGTGTTGAAAAACCACTTTTTGCACTTGTGTTAGTGTTGAAAAACCACTTTTCGCACTTGTGTTGGTGCAGGAAACCACTTTTGCACTTGTATTAGTGTGGAAAAAACACTTTTTGCACTTGTGATAGTGTTGAAAAACCACTTTTCGCACTTGTGTTAGTGTTGAAAAACCACTTTTCGCACTTGTGTTGGTGCAGGAAACCCCTTTTGCACTTGTATTAGTGTAGAAAAACCACTTTTCGCACTTGTGTTAGTGTTGAAAAAACACTTTTCGCACTTGTGTTAGTGTTGAAAAACCACTTTTCACACTTGTGTTAGTGTTGAAAAACCACTTTTCGCACTTGTGTTGGTGCAGGAAACCACTTTTGCACTTGTATTAGTGTGGAAAAAACACTTTTCGCACTTGTGTTAGTGTTGAAAAACCACTTTTCGCACTTGTGTTGGTGCAGGAAACCACTTTTGCACTTGTATTAGTGTGGAAAAAACACTTTTTGCACTGGTGATAGTGTTGAAAAACCACTTTTCGCACTTGTGTTAGTGTTGAAAAACCACTTTTCGCACTTGTGTTGGTGCAGGAAACCACTTTTGCACTTGTATTAGTGTAGAAAAACCACTTTTCGCACTTGTGTTAGTGTTGAAAAACCACTTTTCGCACTTGTGTTAGTGTTGAAAAACCACTTTTCACACTTGTGTTAGTGTTGAAAAACCACTTTTCGCACTTGTGTTAGTGTTGATAAACCACTTTTCGCACTTGTGTTGGTGCAGGAAACCACTTTTGCACTTGTATTAGTGTGGAAAAAACACTTTTTGCACTTGTATTAGTGTGGAAAAAACACTTTTCGCACTTGTGTTAGTGTTGAAAAACCACTTTTCGCACTTGTGTTAGTGTTGATAAACCACTTTTCGCACTTGTGTTGGTGCAGGAAACCACTTTTGCACTTGTATTAGTGTGGAAAAAACACTTTTTGCACTTGTATTAGTGTGGAAAAAACCCTTTTCGCACTTGTGTTAGTGTTGAAAAACCACTTTTCGCACTTGTGTTAGTGTTGATAAACCACTTTTCGCACTTGTGTTGGTGCAGGAAACCACTTTTGCACTTGTATTAGTGTGGAAAAAACACTTTTTGCACTTGTATTAGTGTGGAAAAAACACTTTTCGCACTTGTGTTAGTGTTGAAAAACCACTTTTCGCACTTGTGTTAGTGTTGATAAACCACTTTTCGCACTTGTGTTGGTGCAGGAAACCACTTTTGCACTTGTGTTAGTGTGGAAAACACACTTTTTGCACTTGTGATAGTGTTGAAAAACCACTTTTCGCACTTGTGTTGGTGCATGAAACCACTTTTGCACTTGTATTAGTGTGGAAAAACACTTTTTGCACTTGTGTTAGTGTTGAAAAACCACTTTTCGCACTTGTGTTAGTGTTGAAAAACCACTTTTCACACTTGTGTTAGTGTTGAAAAACCACTTTTCGCACTTGTGTTGGTGCAGGAAACCACTTTTGCACTTGTATTAGTGTGGAAAAAACACTTTTCGCACTTGTGTTAGTGTTGAAAAACCACTTTTTGCACTTGTGTTAGTGTTGATAAACCACTTTTCGCACTTGTGTTGCTGCAGGAAACCACTTTTGCACTTGTATTAGTGTGGAAAAAACACTTTTTGCACTTGTGATAGTGTTGAAAAACCACTTTTCGCACTTGTGTTAGTGTTGATAAACCACTTTTCGCACTTGTGGTGGTGCAGGAAACCACTTTTGCACTTGTATTAGTGTCGAAAAAACACTTTTTGCACTTGTGATAGTGTTGAAAAACCACTTTTCACACTTGTGTTAGTGTTGAAAAACCACTTTTTGCACTTGTGTTGGTGCAGGAAATCACTTTTGCACTTGTATTAGTGTGGAAAAACCACTTTTCGCACTTGTGTTAGTGTTGAAAAACCACTTCTCGCACTTGTGTTAGTGTTGAAAAACCACTTTTCGCACTTGTGTTGGTGCAGGAAACCACTTTTGCACTTGTATTAGTGTTGAAAAACCACTTTTCACACTTGTGTTAGTGTTGAAAAACCACTTTTCGCACTTGTGTTGGTGCAGGAAACCACTTTTGCACTTGTATCAGTGTGGAAAAACCACTTTTCGCACTTGTGTTAGTGTTGAAAAACCACTTTTCGCACTTGTGTTGGTGCAGGAAACCACTTTTGCACTTGTATTAGTGTGGAAAAAACACTTTTCGCACTTGTGTTAGTGTTGAAAAACCACTTTTCGCACTTGTGTTGGTGCAGGAAACCACTTTTGCACTTGCATTAGTGTGAAAAAACACTTGTTGCACTTGTGATAGTGTTGAAAAACCACTTTTCGCACTTGTGTTAGTGTTGAAAAACCACTTTTCGCACTTGTGTTGTTGCAGGAAACCACTTCTGCACTTGTATTTGTGTGGAAAAATCACTTTTTGCACTTGTGATAGTGTTGAAAAACCACTTTTCACACTTGTGTTAGTGTTGAAAAACCACTTTTCGCACTTGTGTTGGTGCAGGAAACCACTTTTGCACTTGTATTAGTGTGGATAAACCACTTTTTGCACTTGTGTTATTGTTGAAAAACCACTTTTCGCACTTGTGTTAGTGTTGAAAAACCACTTTTCGCACTTGTGTTAATGTTGAAAAACCACTTTTCGCACTTGTGTTGGTGCAGGAAACCACTTTTGCACTTGTATTAGTGTGGAAAAAACACTTTTTGAACTTGTGATAGTGTTGAAAAACCACTTTTCGCACTTGTGTTAGTGTTGAAAAACCACTTTTCGCACTTGTGTTGGTGCAGGAAACCACTTTTGCACTTGTATTAGTGTGGAAAAACCACTTTTTGCACTTGTGTTAGTGTTGAAAAACCACTTTTCGCACTTGTGTTAGTGTTGAAAAACCACTTTTCGCACTTGTGTTGGTGCAGGAAACCACTTTTGCACTTGTATAAGTGTGGAAAAACCACTTTTCGCACTTGTGTTAGTGTTGAAAAACCACTTTTCGCACTTGTGTTAGTGTTGAAAAACCACTTTTCGCACTTGTGTTAGTGTTGAAAAACCACTTTTCACACTTGTGTTGGTGCAGGAAACCACTTTTGCACTTGTATTAGTGTGGAAAAAACACTTTTTGCACTTGTGCTAGTGTTGAAAAAAAACTTTTCGCACTTGTGTTGGTGTTGAAAAACCACTTTTCGCACTTGTGTTAGTGTTGAAAAACCACTTTTCGCACTTGTGTTGGTGCAGGAAACCACTTTTGCACTTGTATTAGTGTGGAAAAAACACTTTTTGCACTTGTGATAGTGTTGAAAAACCACTTTTCGCACTTGTGTTAGTGTTGAAAAACCACTTTTCGCACTTGTGTTGGTGCAGGAAACCACTTTTGCACTTGTTTTAGTGTGGAAAAACCACTTTTCATACTTGTGTTAGTGTTGAAAAACCACTTTTCGCACTAGTGTTAGTGTTGAAAAACCACTTTTCGCACTTGTGTTAGTGTTGAAAAACCACTTTTCGCACTTGTGTTGGTGCAGGAAACCACTTTTGCACTTGTATTAGTGTGGAAAAAACACTTTTCGCACTTGTGTTAGTGTTGAAAAACCACTTTTTGCACTTGTGTTAGTGTTGAAAAACCACTTTTCACACTTGTGTTAGTGTTGAAAAACCACTTTTCACACTTGTGTTGGTGCAGGAAACCACTTTTGCACTTGTATTATTGTGGAAAAACCACTTTTGCACTTGTATTAGTGTGGAAAAAACACTTTTCGCACTTGTGTTAGTGTTGAAAAACCACTTTTCGCACTTGTGTTGGTGCAGGAAACCACTTTTGCACTTGTATTAGTGTGGAAAAAACACTTTTCGCACTTGTGTTAGTTTTGAAAAACCACTTTTCGCACTTGTGTTAGTGTTGAAAAACCACTTTTCGCACTTGTGTTGGTGCAGGAAACCACTTTTGCACTTGCATTAGTGTGAAAAAACACTTTTTGCACTTGTGATAGTGTTGAAAAACCACTTTTCGCACTTGTGTTAGTGTTGAAAAACCACTTTTCGCACTTGTGTTGTTGCAGGAAACCACTTTTGCACTTGTATTTGTGTGGAAAAAACACTTTTTGCACTTGTGATAGTGTTGAAAAACCACTTTTCACACTTGTGTTAGTGTTGAAAAACCACTTTTCGCACTTGTGTTGGTGCAGGAAACCACTTTTGCACTTGTATTAGTGTGGAAAAACCACTTTTCGCACTTGTGTTAGTATTGAAAAACCACTTTTCGCACTTGTGTTAGTGTTGAAAAACCACTTTTCGCACTTGTGTTAGTGTTGAAAAACCACTTTTCGCACTTGTGTTGGTGCAGGAAACCACTTTTGCTCTTGTATTAGTGTGGAAAAAACACTTTTTGTACTTGTGATAGTGTTGAAAAACCACTTTTCGCACTTGTGTTAGTGTTGAAAAACAACTTTTCACACTTGTGTTAGTGTTGAAAAACCACTTTTCGCACTTGTGTTGGTGCAGGAAACCACTTTTGCACTTGTATTAGTGTGGAAAAAACACTTTTCGCACTTGTGTTAGTGTTGAAAAACCACTTTTCGCACTTGTGTTAGTGTTGAAAAACCACTTTTCACACTTGTGTTAGTGTTGAAAAACCACTTTTCGCACTTGTGTTGGTGCAGGAAACCACTTTTGCACTTGTATTAGTGTGGAAAAAACACTTTTCGCACTTGTGTTAGTGTTGAAAAACCACTTTTTGCACTTGTGTTAGTGTTGATAAACCACTTTTCGCACTTGTGTTGCTGCAGGAAACCACTTTTGCACTTGTATTAGTGTGGAAAAAACACTTTTTGCACTTGTGATAGTGTTGAAAAACCACTTTTCGCACTTGTGTTAGTGTTGAAAAACCACTTTTCGCACTTGTGTTGGTGCAGGAAACCACTTTTGCACTTGTATTAGTGTTGAAAAACCACTTTTCGCACTTGTGTTGGTGCAGGAAACCACTTTTGCACTTGTATTAGTGTGGAAAAAACACTTTTCGCACTTGTGTTAGTGTTGAAAAACCACTTTTCGCACTTGTGTTGTTGCAGGAAACCACTTTTGCACTTGTATTTGTGTGGAAAAATCACTTTTTGCACTTGTGATAGTGTTGAAAAACCACTTTTCACACTTGTGTTAGTGTTGAAAAACCACTTTTCGCACTTGTGTTGGTGCAGGAAACCACTTTTGCACTTGTATTAGTGTGGATAAACCACTTTTTGCATTTGTGTTATTGTTGAAAAACCACTTTTCGCACTTGTGTTAGTGTTGAAAAACCACTTTTCGCACTTGTGTTAGTGTTGAAAAACCACTTTTCGCACTTGTGTTGGTGCAGGAAACCACTTTTGCACTTGTATTAGTGTGGAAAAAACACTTTTTGAACTTGTGATAGTGTTGAAAAACCACTTTTCGCACTTGTGTTAGTGTTGAAAAACCACTTTTCGCACTTGTGTTGGTACAGGAAACCACTTTTGCACTTGTATTAGTGTGGAAAAACCACTTTTCGCACTTGTGTTAGTGTTGAAAAACCACTTTTCGCACTTGTGTTAGTGTTGAAAAACCACTTTTCGCACTTGTGTTGGTGCAGGAAACCACTTTTGCACTTGTATTAGTGTGGAAAAACCACTTTTCGCACTTGTGTTAGTGTTGAAAAACCACTTTTCGCACTTGTGTTAGTGTTGAAAAACCACTTTTCGCACTTGTGTTAGTGTTGAAAAACCACTTTTCACACTTGTGTTGGTGCAGGAAACCACTTTTGCACTTGTATTAGTGTGGAAAAAACACTTTTTGCACTTGTGCTAGTGTTGAAAAAACACTTTTCGCACTTGTGTTGGTGTTGAAAAACCACTTTTCGCACTTGTGTTAGTGTTGAAAAACCACTTTTCGCACTTGTGTTGGTGCAGGAAACCACTTTTGCACTTGTATTAGTGTGGAAAAAACACTTTTTGCACTTGTGATAGTGTTGAAAAACCACTTTTCGCACTTGTGTTAGTGTTGAAAAACCACTTTTCGCACTTGTGTTAGTGTTGAAAAACCACTTTTCGCACTTGTGTTAGTGTTGAAAAACCACTTTTCGCACTTGTGTTAGTGTTGAAAAACCACTTTTCACACTTGTGTTGGTGCAGGAAACCACTTTTGCACTTGTATTAGTGTGGAAAAAACACTTTTTGCACTTGTGCTAGTGTTGAAAAAAAACTTTTCGCACTTGTGTTGGTGTTGAAAAACCACTTTTCGCACTTGTGTTAGTGTTGAAAAACCACTTTTCGCACTTGTGTTGGTGCAGGAAACCACTTTTGCACTTGTATTAGTGTGGAAAAAACACTTTTTGCACTTGTGATAGTGTTGAAAAACCACTTTTCGCACTTGTGTTAGTGTTGAAAAACCACTTTTCGCACTTGTGTTGGTGCAGGAAACCACTTTTGCACTTGTTTTAGTGTGGAAAAACCACTTTTCATACTTGTGTTAGTGTTGAAAAACCACTTTTCGCACTAGTGTTAGTGTTGAAAAACCACTTTTCGCACTTGTGTTAGTGTTGAAAAACCACTTTTCGCACTTGTGTTGGTGCAGGAAACCACTTTTGCACTTGTATTAGTGTGGAAAAAACACTTTTCGCACTTGTGTTAGTGTTGAAAAACCACTTTTTGCACTTGTGTTAGTGTTGAAAAACCACTTTTCACACTTGTGTTAGTGTTGAAAAACCACTTTTCACACTTGTGTTGGTGCAGGAAACCACTTTTGCACTTGTATTATTGTGGAAAAACCACTTTTGCACTTGTATTAGTGTGGAAAAAACACTTTTCGCACTTGTGTTAGTGTTGAAAAACCACTTTTCGCACTTGTGTTGGTGCAGGAAACCACTTTTGCACTTGTATTAGTGTGGAAAAAACACTTTTCGCACTTGTGTTAGTTTTGAAAAACCACTTTTCGCACTTGTGTTAGTGTTGAAAAACCACTTTTCGCACTTGTGTTGGTGCAGGAAACCACTTTTGCACTTGCATTAGTGTGAAAAAACACTTTTTGCACTTGTGATAGTGTTGAAAAACCACTTTTCGCACTTGTGTTAGTGTTGAAAAACCACTTTTCGCACTTGTGTTGTTGCAGGAAACCACTTTTGCACTTGTATTTGTGTGGAAAAAACACTTTTTGCACTTGTGATAGTGTTGAAAAACCACTTTTCACACTTGTGTTAGTGTTGAAAAACCACTTTTCGCACTTGTGTTGGTGCAGGAAACCACTTTTGCACTTGTATTAGTGTGGAAAAACCACTTTTCGCACTTGTGTTAGTATTGAAAAACCACTTTTCGCACTTGTGTTAGTGTTGAAAAACCACTTTTCGCACTTGTGTTAGTGTTGAAAAACCACTTTTCGCACTTGTGTTGGTGCAGGAAACCACTTTTGCTCTTGTATTAGTGTGGAAAAAACACTTTTTGTACTTGTGATAGTGTTGAAAAACCACTTTTCGCACTTGTGTTAGTGTTGAAAAACAACTTTTCACACTTGTGTTAGTGTTGAAAAACCACTTTTCGCACTTGTGTTGGTGCAGGAAACCACTTTTGCACTTGTATTAGTGTGGAAAAAACACTTTTCGCACTTGTGTTAGTGTTGAAAAACCACTTTTCGCACTTGTGTTAGTGTTGAAAAACCACTTTTCACACTTGTGTTAGTGTTGAAAAACCACTTTTCGCACTTGTGTTGGTGCAGGAAACCACTTTTGCACTTGTATTAGTGTGGAAAAAACACTTTTCGCACTTGTGTTAGTGTTGAAAAACCACTTTTTGCACTTGTGTTAGTGTTGATAAACCACTTTTCGCACTTGTGTTGCTGCAGGAAACCACTTTTGCACTTGTATTAGTGTGGAAAAAACACTTTTTGCACTTGTGATAGTGTTGAAAAACCACTTTTCGCACTTGTGTTAGTGTTGAAAAACCACTTTTCGCACTTGTGTTGGTGCAGGAAACCACTTTTGCACTTGTATTAGTGTTGAAAAACCACTTTTCGCACTTGTGTTGGTGCAGGAAACCACTTTTGCACTTGTATTAGTGTGGAAAAAACACTTTTCGCACTTGTGTTAGTGTTGAAAAACCACTTTTCGCACTTGTGTTGTTGCAGGAAACCACTTTTGCACTTGTATTTGTGTGGAAAAATCACTTTTTGCACTTGTGATAGTGTTGAAAAACCACTTTTCACACTTGTGTTAGTGTTGAAAAACCACTTTTCGCACTTGTGTTGGTGCAGGAAACCACTTTTGCACTTGTATTAGTGTGGATAAACCACTTTTTGCATTTGTGTTATTGTTGAAAAACCACTTTTCGCACTTGTGTTAGTGTTGAAAAACCACTTTTCGCACTTGTGTTAGTGTTGAAAAACCACTTTTCGCACTTGTGTTGGTGCAGGAAACCACTTTTGCACTTGTATTAGTGTGGAAAAAACACTTTTTGAACTTGTGATAGTGTTGAAAAACCACTTTTCGCACTTGTGTTAGTGTTGAAAAACCACTTTTCGCACTTGTGTTGGTACAGGAAACCACTTTTGCACTTGTATTAGTGTGGAAAAACCACTTTTCGCACTTGTGTTAGTGTTGAAAAACCACTTTTCGCACTTGTGTTAGTGTTGAAAAACCACTTTTCGCACTTGTGTTGGTGCAGGAAACCACTTTTGCACTTGTATTAGTGTGGAAAAACCACTTTTCGCACTTGTGTTAGTGTTGAAAAACCACTTTTCGCACTTGTGTTAGTGTTGAAAAACCACTTTTCGCACTTGTGTTAGTGTTGAAAAACCACTTTTCACACTTGTGTTGGTGCAGGAAACCACTTTTGCACTTGTATTAGTGTGGAAAAAACACTTTTTGCACTTGTGCTAGTGTTGAAAAAACACTTTTCGCACTTGTGTTGGTGTTGAAAAACCACTTTTCGCACTTGTGTTAGTGTTGAAAAACCACTTTTCGCACTTGTGTTGGTGCAGGAAACCACTTTTGCACTTGTATTAGTGTGGAAAAAACACTTTTTGCACTTGTGATAGTGTTGAAAAACCACTTTTCGCACTTGTGTTAGTGTTGAAAAACCACTTTTCGCACTTGTGTTGTTGCAGGAAACCACTTTTGCACTTGTTTTAGTGTGGAAAAACCACTTTTCACACTTGTGTTAGTGTTGAAAAACCACTTTTCGCACTAGTGTTAGTGTTGAAAAACCACTTTTCGCACTTGTGTTAGTGTTGAAAAACCACTTTTCGCACTTGTGTTGGTGCAGGAAACCACTTTTGCACTTGTATTAGTGTGGAAAAAACACTTTTCGCACTTGTGTTAGTGTTGAAAAACCACTTTTTGCACTTGTGTTAGTGTTGAAAAACCACTTTTCACACTTGTGTTAGTGTTGAAAAACCACTTTTCACACTTGTGTTGGTGCAGGAAACCACTTTTGCACTTGTATTATTGTGGAAAAACCACTTTTGCACTTGTATTAGTGTGGAAAAAACACTTTTCGCACTTGTGTTAGTGTTGAAAAACCACTTTTCGCACTTGTGTTGGTGCAGGAAACCACTTTTGCACTTGCATTAGTGTGGAAAAAACACTTTTCGCACTTGTGTTAGTTTTGAAAAACCACTTTTCGCACTTGTGTTAGTGTTGAAAAACCACTTTTCGCACTTGTGTTGGTGCAGGAAACTACTTTTGCACTTGTATTAGTGTGGAAAAAACACTTTTTGCACTTGTGATAGTGTTGAAAAACCACTTTTTGCACTTGTGTTAGTGTTGAAAAACCACTTTTCGCACTTGTGTTAGTGTTGAAAAACCACTTTTCGCATTTGTGTTGGTGCAGGAAACCACTTTTGCACTTGTATTAGTGTGGAAAAAACACTTTTCGCACTTGTGTTAGTGTTGAAAAACCACTTTTCGCACTTGTGTTAGTGTTGAAAAACCACTTTTCGCACTTGTGTTGGTGCAGTAAACCACTTTTGCACTTGTATTAGTGTGGAAAAAACACTTTTCGCACTTGTGTTAGTGTTGAAAAACCACTTTTCGCACTTGTGTTGGTGCAGGAAACCACTTTTGCACTTGTATTAGTGTGGAAAAAACACTTTTTGAACTTGTGATAGTGTTGAAAAACCACTTTTCGCACTTGTGTTAGTGTTGAAAAACCACTTTTCGCACTTGTGTTGGTGCAGGAAACCACTTTTGCACTTGTATTAGTGTGGAAAAACCACTTTTCGCACTTGTGTTAGTGTTGAAAAACCACTTTTCGCACTTGTGTTAGTGTTGAAAAACCACTTTTCGCACTTGTGTTGGTGCAGGAAACCACTTTTGCACTTGTATAAGTGTGGAAAAACCACTTTTCGCACTTGTGTTAGTGTTGAAAAACCACTTTTCGCACTTGTGTTAGTGTTGAAAAACCACTTTTCGCACTTGTGTTAGTGTTGAAAAACCACTTTTCACACTTGTGTTGGTGCAGGAAACCACTTTTGCACTTGTATTAGTGTGGAAAAAACACTTTTTGCACTTGTGCTAGTGTTGAAAAAACACTTTTCGCACTTGTGTTGGTGTTGAAAAACCACTTTTCGCACTTGTGTTAGTGTTGAAAAACCACTTTTCGCACTTGTGTTGGTGCAGGAAACCACTTTTGCACTTGTATTAGTGTGGAAAAAACACTTTTTGCACTTGTGATAGTGTTGAAAAACCACTTTTCGCACTTGTGTTAGTGTTGAAAAACCACTTTTCGCACTTGTGTTGGTGCAGGAAACCACTTTTGCACTTGTTTTAGTGTGGAAAAACCACTTTTCACACTTGTGTTAGTGTTGAAAAACCACTTTTCGCACTAGTGTTAGTGTTGAAAAACCACTTTTCGCACTTGTGTTAGTGTTGAAAAACCACTTTTTGCACTTGTGTTGGTGCAGGAAACCACTTTTGCACTTGTATTAGTGTGGAAAAAATACTTTTCGCACTTGTGTTAGTGTTGAAAAACCACTTTTTGCACTTGTGTTAGTGTTGAAAAACCACTTTTCACACTTGTGTTAGTGTTGAAAAACCACTTTTCACACTTGTGTTGGTGCAGGAAACCACTTTTGCACTTGTATTATTGTGGAAAAACCACTTTTGCACTTGTATTAGTGTGGAAAAAACACTTTTCGCACTTGTGTTAGTGTTGAAAAACCACTTTTCGCACTTGTGTTGGTGCAGGAAACCACTTTTGCACTTGTATTAATGTGGAAAAAACACTTTTCGCACTTGTGTTAGTTTTGAAAAACCACTTTTCGCACTTGTGTTAGTGTTGAAAAACCACTTTTAGCACTTGTGTTGGTGCAGGAAACCACTTTTGCACTTGCATTAGTGTGAAAAAACACTTTTTGCACTTGTGATAGTGTTGAAAAACCACTTTTCGCACTTGTGTTAGTGTTGAAAAACCACTTTTCGCACTTGTGTTGTTGCAGGAAACCACTTTTGCACTTGTATTTGTGTGGAAAAAACACTTTTTGCACTTGTGATAGTGTTGAAAAACCACTTTTCACACTTGTGTTAGTGTTGAAAAACCACTTTTCGCACTTGTGTTGGTGCAGGAAACCACTTTTGCACTTGTATTAGTGTGGAAAAACCACTTTTCGCACTTGTGTTAGTATTGAAAAACCACTTTTCGCACTTGTGTTAGTGTTGAAAAACCACTTTTCGCACTTGTGTTAGTGTTGAAAAACCACTTTTCGCACTTGTGTTGGTGCAGGAAACCACTTTTGCACTTGTATTAGTGTGGAAAAAACACTTCTTGTACTTGTGATAGTGTTGAAAAACCACTTTTCGCACTTGTGTTAGTGTTGAAAAACAACTTTTCACACTTGTGTTAGTGTTGAAAAACCACTTTTCGCACTTGTGTTGGTGCAGGAAACCACTTTTGCACTTGTATTAGTGTGGAAAAAACACTTTTCGCACTTGTGTTAGTGTTGAAAAACCACTTTTCGCACTTGTGTTAGTGTTGAAAAACCACTTTTCACACTTGTGTTAGTGTTGAAAAACCACTTTTCGCACTTGTGTTGGTGCAGGAAACCACTTTTGCACTTGTATTAGTGTGGAAAAAACACTTTTCGCATTTGTGTTAGTGTTGAAAAACCACTTTTTGCACTTGTGTTAGTGTTGATAAACCACTTTTCGCACTTGTGTTGCTGCAGGAAACCACTTTTGCACTTGTATTAGTGTGGAAAAAACACTTTTTGCACTTGTGATAGTGTTGAAAAACCACTTTTCGCACTTGTGTTAGTGTTGATAAACCACTTTTCGCACTTGTGTTGGTGCAGGAAACCACTTTTGCACTTGTATTAGTGTCGAAAAAACACTTTTTGCACTTGTGATAGTATTGAAAAACCACTTTTCGCACTTGTGTTAGTGTTGAAAAACCACTTTTCGCACTTGTGTTGGTGCAGGAAATCAATTTTGCACTTGTATTAGTGTGGAAAAAACACTTTTTGCACTTGTGCTAGTGTTGAAAAAACACTTTTCGCACTTGTGTTGGTGTTGAAAAACCACTTTTCGCACTTGTGTTAGTGTTGAAAAACCACTTTTCGCACTTGTGTTGGTGCAGGAAACCACTTTTGCACTTGTATTAGTGTGGAAAAAACACTTTTTGCACTTGTGATAGTGTTGAAAAACCACTTTTCGCACTTGTGTTAGTGTTGAAAAACCACTTTTCGCACTTGTGTTGGTGCAGGAAACCACTTTTGCACTTGTTTTAGTGTGGAAAAACAACTTTTCACACTTGTGTTAGTGTTGAAAAACCACTTTTCGCACTAGTGTTAGTGTTGAAAAACCACTTTTCGCACTTGTGTTAGTGTTGAAAAACCACTTTTCGCACTTGTGTTGGTGCAGGAAACCACTTTTGCACTTGTATTAGTGTGGAAAAAACACTTTTCGCACTTGTGTTAGTGTTGAAAAACCACTTTTTGCACTTGTGTTAGTGTTGAAAAACCACTTTTCACACTTGTGTTGGTGCAGGAAACCACTTTTGCACTTGTATTATTGTGGAAAAACCACTTTTGCACTTGTATTAGTGTGGAAAAAACACTTTTCGCACTTGTGTTAGTGTTGAAAAACCACTTTTCGCACTTGTGTTGGTGCAGGAAACCACTTTTGCACTTGTATTAGTGTGGAAAAAACACTTTTCGCACTTGTGTTAGTTTTGAAAAACCACTTTTCGCACTTGTGTTAGTGTTGAAAAACCACTTTTCGCACTTGTGTTGGTGCAGGAAACCACTTTTGCACTTGCATTAGTGTGAAAAAACACTTTTTGCACTTGTGATAGTGTTGAAAAACCACTTTTCGCACTTGTGTTAGTGTTGAAAAACCACTTTTCGCACTTGTGTTGTTGCAGGAAACCACTTTTGCATTTGTATTTGTGTGGAAAAAACACTTTTTGCACTTGTGATAGTGTTGAAAAACCACTTTTCACACTTGCGTTAGTGTTGAAAAACCACTTTTCGCACTTGTGTTGGTGCAGGAAACCACTTTTGCACTTGTATTAGTGTGGAAAAACCACTTTTCGCACTTGTGTTAGTATTGAAAAACCACTTTTCGCACTTGTGTTAGTGTTGAAAAACCACTTTTCGCACTTGTGTTAGTGTTGAAAAACCACTTTTCGCACTTGTGTTGGTGCAGGAAACCACTTTTGCACTTGTATTAGTGTGGAAAAAACACTTTTTGTACTTGTGATAGTGTTGAAAAACCACTTTTCGCACTTGTGTTAGTGTTGAAAAACAACTTTTCACACTTGTGTTAGTGTTGAAAAACCACTTTTCGCACTTGTGTTGGTGCAGGAAACCACTTTTGCACTTGTATTAGTGTGGAAAAAACACTTTTCGCACTTGTGTTAGTGTTGAAAAACCACTTTTCGCACTTGTGTTAGTGTTGAAAAACCACTTTTCACACTTGTGTTAGTGTTGAAAAACCACTTTTCGCACTTGTGTTGGTGCAGGAAACCACTTTTGCACTTGTATTAGTGTGGAAAAAACACTTTTCGCACTTGTGTTAGTGTTGAAAAACCACTTTTTGCACTTGTGTTAGTGTTGATAAACCACTTTTCGCACTTGTGTTGCTGCAGGAAACCACTTTTGCACTTGTATTAGTGTGGAAAAAACACTTTTTGCACTTGTGATAGTGTTGAAAAACCACTTTTCGCACTTGTGTTAGTGTTGATAAACCACTTTTCGCACTTGTGTTGGTGCAGGAAACCACTTTTGCACTTGTATTAGTGTCGAAAAAACACTTTTTGCACTTGTGATAGTGTTGAAAAACCACTTTTCGCACTTGTGTTAGTGTTGAAAAACCACTTTTCGCACTTGTGTTGGTGCAGGAAATCACTTTTGCACTTGTATTAGTGTGGAAAAACCACTTTTCGCACTTGTGTTAGTGTTGAAAAACCACTTTTCGCACTTGTGTTAGTGTTGAAAAACCACTTTTCGCACTTGTGTTGGTGCAGGAAACCACTTTTGCACTTGTATTAGTGTTGAAAAACCACTTTTCACACTTGTGTTAGTGTTGAAAAACCACTTTTCGCACTTGTGTTGGTGCAGGAAACCACTTTTGCACTTGTATTAGTGGGGAAAAACCACTTTTCGCACTTGTGTTAGTGTTGAAAAACCACTTTTCGCACTTGTGTTGGTGCAGGAAACCACTTTTGCACTTGTATTAGTGTGGAAAAAACACTTTTCGCACTTGTGTTAGTGTTGAAAAACCACTTTTCGCACTTGTGTTGATGCAGGAAACCACTTTTGCACTTGCATTAGTGTGAAAAAACACTTGTTGCACTTGTGATAGTGTTGAAAAACCACTTTTCGCACTTGTGTTAGTGTTGAAAAACCACTTTTCGCACTTGTGTTGTTGCAGGAAACCACTTTTGCACTTGTATTTGTGTGGAAAAATCACTTTTTGCACTTGTGATAGTGTTGAAAAACCACTTTTCACACTTGTGTTAGTGTTGAAAAACCACTTTTCGCACTTGTGTTGGTACAGGAAACCACTTTTGCACTTGTATTAGTGTGGATAAACCACTTTTTGCACTTGTGTTATTGTTGAAAAACCACTTTTCGCACTTGTGTTAGTGTTGAAAAACCACTTTTCGCACTTGTGTTAGTGTTGAAAAACCACTTTTCGCACTTGTGTTGGTGCAGGAAACCACTTTTGCACTTGTATTAGTGTGGAAAAAACACTTTTTGAACTTGTGATAGTGTTGAAAAACCACTTTTCGCACTTGTGTTAGTGTTGAAAAACCACTTTTCGCACTTGTGTTGGTACAGGAAACCACTTTTGCACTTGTATTAGTGTGGAAAAACCACTTTTCGCACTTGTGTTAGTGTTGAAAAACCACTTTTCGCACTTGTGTTAGTGTTGAAAAACCACTTTTCGCACTTGTGTTGGTGCAGGAAACCACTTTTGCACTTGTATTATTGTGGAAAAACCACTTTTCGCACTTGTGTTAGTGTTGAAAAACCACTTTTCGCACTTGTGTTAGTGTTGAAAAACCACTTTTCGCACTTGTGTTAGTGTTGAAAAACCACTTTTCGCACTTGTGTTGGTGCAGGAAACCACTTTTGCACTTGTATTAGTGTGGAAAAAACACTTTTTGCACTTGTGATAGTGTTGAAAAACCACTTTTCGCACTTGTGTTAGTGTTGAAAAACCACTTTTCGCACTTGTGTTGGTGCAGGAAACCACTTTTGCACTTGTGTTAGTGTGGAAAAACCACTTTTCACACTTGTGTTAGTGTTGAAAAACCACTTTTCGCACTAGTGTTAGTGTTGAAAAACCACTTTTCGCACTTGTGTTAGTGTTGAAAAACCACTTTTCGCACCTGTGTTGGTGCAGGAAACCACTTTTGCACTTGTATTAGTGTGGAAAAAACACTTTTCGCACTTGTGTTAGTGTTGAAAAACCACTTTTTGCACTTGTGTTAGTGTTGAAAAACCACTTTTCACACTTGTGTTAGTGTTGAAAAACCACTTTTCACACTTGTGTTGGTGCAGTAAACCACTTTTGCACTTGTATTAGTGTGGAAAAAACACTTTTCGCACTTGTGTTAGTGTTGAAAAACCACTTTTCGCACTTGTATTAGTGTTGAAAAACCACTTTTCGCACTTGTGTTGGTGCAGTAAACCACTTTTGCACTTGTATTAGTGTGGAAAAAACACTTTTCGCACTTGTGTTAGTGTTGAAAAACCACTTTTCGCACTTGTGTTGGTGCAGGAAACTACTTTTGCACTTGTGTGAGTGTTGAAAAACCACTTTTCGCACTTGTGTTGGTGTTGAAAAACCACTTTTCGCACTTGTGTTAGTGTTGAAAAACCACTTTTCACACTTGTGTTAGTGTTGAAAAACCACTTTTCGCACTTGTGTTGGTGCAGGAAACCACTTTTGCACTTGTATTAGTGTGGAAAAAACACTTTTCGCACTTGTGTTAGTGTTGAAAAACCACTTTTCCCACTTGTGTTAGTGTTGAAAAACCACTTTTCACACTTGTGTTAGTGTTGAAAAACCACTTTTCGCACTTGTGTTGGTGCAGGAAACCACTTTTGCACTTGTATTGGTGTGGAAAAACCACTTTTCGCACTTGTGTTGGTGTTGAAAAACCACTTTTCGCACTTGTGTTAGTGTTGAAAAACCACTTTTCACACTTGTGTTAGTGTTGAAAAACCACTTTTCGCACTTGTGTTGGTGCAGGAAACCACTTTTGCACTTGTATTAGTGTGGAAAAAACACTTTTCGCACTTGTGTTAGTGTTGAAAAACCACTTTTCCCACTTGTGTTAGTGTTGAAAAACCACTTTTCACACTTGTGTTAGTGTTGAAAAACCACTTTTCGCACTTGTGTTGGTGCAGGAAACCACTTTTGCACTTGTATTGGTGTGGAAAAAACACTTTTCGCACTTGTGTTAGTGTTGAAAAACCACTTTTCGTACTTGTGTTAGTGTTGATAAACCACTTTTCGCACTTGTGTTAGTGTGGAAAAACCACTTTTCGCACTTGTGTTAGTGTTGAAAAACCACTTTTCGCACTTGTGTTAGTGTTGAAAAACCACTTTTTGCACTTGTGTTAGTGTTGAAAAACCACTTTTTGCACTTGTGTTAGTGTTGAAAAACCACTTTTCGCACTTGTGTTGGTGCAGGAAACCACTTTTGCACTTGTATTAGTGTGGAAAAAACACTTTTCGCACTTGTGTTAGTTTTGAAAAACCACTTTTCGCACTTGCGTTAGTGTTGAAAAACCACTTTTCGCACTTGTGTTGGTGCAGGAAACCACTTTTGCACTTGCATTAGTGTGAAAAAACACTTTTTGCACTTGTGATAGTGTTGAAAAACCACTTTTCGCACTTGTGTTAGTGTTGAAAAACCACTTTTCGCACTTGTGTTGTTGCAGGAAACCACTTTTGCACTTGTATTTGTGTGGAAAAAACACTTTTTGCACTTGTGATAGTGTTGAAAAACCACTTTTCACACTTGTGTTAGTGTTGAAAAACCACTTTTCGCACTTGTGTTGGTGCAGGAAACCACTTTTGCACTTGTATTAGTGTGGAAAAACCAATTTTCGCACTTGTGTTAGTATTGAAAAACCACTTTTCGCACTTGTGTTAGTGTTGAAAAACCACTTTTCGCACTTGTGTTAGTGTTGAAAAACCACTTTTCGCACTTGTGTTGGTGCAGGAAACCACTTTTGCACTTGTATTAGTGTGGAAAAAACACTTTTTGTACTTGTGATAGTGTTGAAAAACCACTTTTCGCACTTGTGTTAGTGTTGAAAAACAACTTTTCACACTTGTGTTAGTGTTGAAAAACCACTTTTCGCACTTGTGTTGGTGCAGGAAACCACTTTTGCACTTGTATTAGTGTGGAAAAAACACTTTTCGCACTTGTGTTAGTGTTGAAAAACCACTTTTCGCACTTGTGTTAGTGTTGAAAAACCACTTTTCACACTTGTGTTAGTGTTGAAAAACCACTTTTCGCACTTGTGTTGGTGCAGTAAACCACTTTTGCACTTGTATTAGTGTGGAAAAAACACTTTTCGCACTTGTGTTAGTGTTGAAAAACCACTTTTTGCACTTCTGTTAGTGTTGATAAACCACTTTTCGCACTTGTGTTGCTGCAGGAAACCACTTTTGCACTTGTATTAGTGTGGAAAAAACACTTTTTGCACTTGTGATAGTGTTGAAAAACCACTTTTCGCACTTGTGTTAGTGTTGATAAACCACTTTTCGCACTTGTGTTGGTGCAGGAAACCACTTTTGCACTTGTATTAGTGTCGAAAAAACACTTTTTGCACTTGTGATAGTGTTGAAAAACCACTTTTCGCACTTGTGTTAGTGTTGAAAAACCACTTTTCGCACTTGTGTTGGTGCAGGAAATCACTTTTGCACTTGTATTAGTGTGGAAAAACCACTTTTCGCACTTGTGTTAGTGTTGAAAAACCACTTTTCGCACTTGTGTTAGTGTTGAAAAACCACTTTTCGCACTTGTGTTGGTGCAGGAAACCACTTTTGCACTTGTATTAGTGTTGAAAAACCACTTTTTACACTTGTGTTAGTGTTGAAAAACCACTTTTCGCACATGTGTTGGTGCAGGAAACCACTTTTGCACTTGTATTAGTGTGGAAAAACCACTTTTTGCACTTGTGTTAGTGTTGAAAAACCACTTTTCGCACTTGTGTTGGTGCAGGAAACCACTTTTGCACTTGTATTAGTGTGGAAAAAACACTTTTCGCACTTGTGTTAGTGTTGAAAAACCACTTTTCGCACTTGTGTTAGTGTTGAAAAACCACTTTTTGCACTTGTGTTAGTGTTGATAAACCACTTTTCGCACTTGTGTTGCTGCAGGAAACCACTTTTGCACTTGTATTAGTGTGGAAAAACACTTTTTGCACTTGTGATAGTGTTGAAAAACCACTTTTCGCACTTGTGTTAGTGTTGATAAACCACTTTTCGCACTTGTGTTGGTGCAGGAAACCACTTTTGCACTTGTATTAGTGTCGAAAAAACACTTTTTGCACTTGTGATAGTGTTGAAAAACCACTTTTCGCACTTGTGTTAGTGTTGAAAAACCACTTTTCGCACTTGTGTTGGTGCAGGAAATCACTTTTGCACTTGTATTAGTGTGGAAAAACCACTTTTCGCACTTGTGTTAGTGTTGAAAAACCACTTTTCGCACTTGTGTTAGTGTTGAAAAACCACTTTTCGCACTTGTGTTGGTGCAGGAAACCACTTTTGCACTTGTATTAGTGTTGAAAAACCACTTTTTACATTTGTGTTAGTGTTGAAAAACCACTTTTCGCACTTGTGTTGGTGCAGGAAACCACTTTTGCACTTGTATTAGTGTGGAAAAACCACTTTTCGCACTTGTGTTAGTGTTGAAAAACCACTTTTCGCACTTGTGTTGGTGCAGGAAACCACTTTTGCACTTGTATTAGTGTGGAAAAAACACTTTTCGCACTTGTGTTAGTGTTGAAAAACCACTTTTTGCACTTGTGTTAGTGTTGATAAACCACTTTTCGCACTTGTGTTGCTGCAGGAAACCACTTTTGCACTTGTATTAGTGTGGAAAAAACACTTTTTGCACTTGTGATAGTGTTGAAAAACCACTTTTCGCACTTGTGTTAGTGTTGATAAACCACTTTTCGCACTTGTGTTGGTGCAGGAAACCACTTTTGCACTTGTATTAGTGTCGAAAAAACACTTTTTGCACTTGTGATAGTATTGAAAAACCACTTTTCGCACTTGTGTTAGTGTTGAAAAACCACTTTTCGCACTTGTGTTGGTGCAGGAAATCACTTTTGCACTTGTATTAGTGTGGAAAAAACACTTTTTGCACTTGTGCTAGTGTTGAAAAAACACTTTTCGCACTTGTGTTGGTGTTGAAAAACCACTTTTCGCACTTGTGTTAGTGTTGAAAAACCACTTTTCGCACTTGTGTTGGTGCAGGAAACCACTTTTGCACTTGTATTAGTGTGGAAAAAACACTTTTTGCACTTGTGATAGTGTTGAAAAACCACTTTTCGCACTTGTGTTAGTGTTGAAAAACCACTTTTCGCACTTGTGTTGGTGCAGGAAACCACTTTTGCACTTGTTTTAGTGTGGAAAAACCACTTTTCACACTTGTGTTAGTGTTGAAAAACCACTTTTCGCACTAGTGTTAGTGTTGAAAAACCACTTTTCGCACTTGTGTTAGTGTTGAAAAACCACTTTTCGCACTTGTGTTGGTGCAGGAAACCACTTTTGCACTTGTATTAGTGTGGAAAAAACACTTTTCGCACTTGTGTTAGTGTTGAAAAACCACTTTTTGCACTTGTGTTAGTGTTGAAAAACCACTTTTCACACTTGTGTTAGTGTTGAAAAACCACTTTTCACACTTGTGTTGGTGCAGGAAACCACTTTTGCACTTGTATTATTGTGGAAAAACCACTTTTGCACTTGTATTAGTGTGGAAAAAACACTTTTCGCACTTGTGTTAGTGTTGAAAAACCACTTTTCGCACTTGTGTTGGTGCAGGAAACCACTTTTGCACTTGTATTAGTGTCGAAAAAACACTTTTTGCACTTGTGATAGTGTTGAAAAACCACTTTTCGCACTTGTGTTAGTGTTGAAAAACCACTTTTCGCACTTGTGTTGGTGCAGGAAATCACTTTTGCACTTGTATTAGTGTGGAAAAACCACTTTTCGCACTTGTGTTAGTGTTGAAAAACCACTTTTCGCACTTGTGTTAGTGTTGAAAAACCACTTTTCGCACTTGTGTTGGTGCAGGAAACCACTTTTGCACTTGTATTAGTGTTGAAAAACCACTTTTTACATTTGTGTTAGTGTTGAAAAACCACTTTTCGCACTTGTGTTGGTGCAGGAAACCACTTTTGCACTTGTATTAGTGTGGAAAAACCACTTTTCGCACTTGTGTTAGTGTTGAAAAACCACTTTTCGCACTTGTGTTGGTGCAGGAAACCACTTTTGCACTTGTATTAGTGTGGAAAAAACACTTTTCGCACTTGTGTTAGTGTTGAAAAACCACTTTTTGCACTTGTGTTAGTGTTGATAAACCACTTTTCGCACTTGTGTTGCTGCAGGAAACCACTTTTGCACTTGTATTAGTGTGGAAAAAACACTTTTTGCACTTGTGATAGTGTTGAAAAAACACTTTTCGCACTTGTGTTAGTGTTGATAAACCACTTTTCGCACTTGTGTTGGTGCAGGAAACCACTTTTGCACTTGTATTAGTGTCGAAAAAACACTTTTTGCACTTGTGATAGTATTGAAAAACCACTTTTCGCACTTGTGTTAGTGTTGAAAAACCACTTTTCGCACTTGTGTTGGTGCAGGAAATCACTTTTGCACTTGTATTAGTGTGGAAAAAACACTTTTTGCACTTGTGCTAGTGTTGAAAAAACACTTTTCGCACTTGTGTTGGTGTTGAAAAACCACTTTTCGCACTTGTGTTAGTGTTGAAAAACCACTTTTCGCACTTGTGTTGGTGCAGGAAACCACTTTTGCACTTGTATTAGTGTGGAAAAAACACTTTTTGCACTTGTGATAGTGTTGAAAAACCACTTTTCGCACTTGTGTTAGTGTTGAAAAATCACTTTTCGCACTTGTGTTGGTGCAGGAAACCACTTTTGCACTTGTTTTAGTGTGGAAAAACCACTTTTCACACTTGTGTTAGTGTTGAAAAACCACTTTTCGCACTAGTGTTAGTGTTGAAAAACCACTTTTCGCACTTGTGTTAGTGTTGAAAAACCACTTTTCGCACTTGTGTTGGTGCAGGAAACCACTTTTGCACTTGTATTAGTGTGGAAAAAACACTTTTCGCACTTGTGTTAGTGTTGAAAAACCACTTTTTGCACTTGTGTTAGTGTTGAAAAACCACTTTTCACACTTGTGTTAGTGTTGAAAAACCACTTTTCACACTTGTGTTGGTGCAGGAAACCACTTTTGCACTTGTATTATTGTGGAAAAACCACTTTTGCACTTGTATTAGTGTGGAAAAAACACTTTTCGCACTTGTGTTAGTGTTGAAAAACCACTTTTCGCACTTGTGTTGGTGCAGGAAACCACTTTTGCACTTGTATTAGTGTGGAAAAAACACTTTTCGCACTTGTGTTAGTTTTGAAAAACCACTTTTCGCACTTGTGTTAGTGTTGAAAAACCACTTTTCGCACTTGTGTTGGTGCAGGAAACCACTTTTGCACTTGCATTAGTGTGAAAAAACACTTTTTGCACTTGTGATAGTGTTGAAAAACCACTTTTCGCACTTGTGTTAGTGTTGAAAAACCACTTTTCGCACTTGTGTTGTTGCAGGAAACCACTTTTGCACTTGTATTTGTGTGGAAAAAACACTTTTTGCACTTGTGATAGTGTTGAAAAACCACTTTTCACACTTGTGTTAGTGTTGAAAAACCACTTTTCGCACTTGTGTTGGTGCAGGAAACCACTTTTGCACTTGTATTAGTGTGGAAAAACCACTTTTCGCACTTGTGTTAGTATTGAAAAACCACTTTTCGCACTTGTGTTAGTGTTGAAAAACCACTTTTCGCACTTGTGTTAGTGTTGAAAAACCACTTTTCGCACTTGTGTTGGTGCAGGAAACCACTTTTGCACTTGTATTAGTGTGGAAAAAACACTTTTTGTACTTGTGATAGTGTTGAAAAACCACTTTTCGCACTTGTGTTAGTGTTGAAAAACAACTTTTCACACTTGTGTTAGTGTTGAAAAACCACTTTTCGCACTTGTGTTGGTGCAGGAAACCACTTTTGCACTTGTATTAGTGTGGAAAAAACACTTTTCGCACTTGTGTTAGTGTTGAAAAACCACTTTTCGCACTTGTGTTAGTGTTGAAAAACCACTTTTCACACTTGTGTTAGTGTTGAAAAACCACTTTTCGCACTTGTGTTGGTGCAGGAAACCACTTTTGCACTTGTATTAGTGTGGAAAAAACACTTTTCGCACTTGTGTTAGTGTTGAAAAACCACTTTTTGCACTTGTGTTAGTGTTGATAAACCACTTTTCGCACTTGTGTTGCTGCAGGAAACCACTTTTGCACTTGTATTAGTGTGGAAAAAACACTTTTTGCACTTGTGATAGTGTTGAAAAACCACTTTTCGCACTTGTGTTAGTGTTGATAAACCACTTTTCGCACTTGTGTTGGTGCAGGAAACCACTTTTGCACTTGTATTAGTGTCGAAAAAACACTTTTTGCACTTGTGATAGTGTTGAAAAACCACTTTTCGCACTTGTGTTAGTGTTGAAAAACCACTTTTCGCACTTGTGTTGGTGCAGGAAATCACTTTTGCACTTGTATTAGTGTGGAAAAACCACTTTTCGCACTTGTGTTAGTGTTGAAAAACCACTTTTCGCACTTGTGTTAGTGTTGAAAAACCACTTTTCGCACTTGTGTTGGTGCAGGAAACCACTTTTGCACTTGTATTAGTGTTGAAAAACCACTTTTCACACTTGTGTTAGTGTTGAAAAACCACTTTTCGCACTTGTGTTGGTGCAGGAAACCACTTTTGCACTTGTATTAGTGGGGAAAAACCACTTTTCGCACTTGTGTTAGTGTTGAAAAACCACTTTTCGCACTTGTGTTGGTGCAGGAAACCACTTTTGCACTTGTATTAGTGTGGAAAAAACACTTTTCGCACTTGTGTTAGTGTTGAAAAACCACTTTTCGCACTTGTGTTGATGCAGGAAACCACTTTTGCACTTGCATTAGTGTGAAAAAACACTTGTTGCACTTGTGATAGTGTTGAAAAACCACTTTTCGCACTTGTGTTAGTGTTGAAAAACCACTTTTCGCACTTGTGTTGTTGCAGGAAACCACTTTTGCACTTGTATTTGTGTGGAAAAATCACTTTTTGCACTTGTGATAGTGTTGAAAAACCACTTTTCACACTTGTGTTAGTGTTGAAAAACCACTTTTCGCACTTGTGTTGGTGCAGGAAACCACTTTTGCACTTGTATTAGTGTGGATAAACCACTTTTTGCACTTGTGTTATTGTTGAAAAACCACTTTTCGCACTTGTGTTAGTGTTGAAAAACCACTTTTCGCACTTGTGTTAGTGTTGAAAAACCACTTTTTGCACTTGTGTTGGTGCAGGAAACCACTTTTGCACTTGTATTAGTGTGGAAAAAACACTTTTTGAACTTGTGATAGTGTTGAAAAACCACTTTTCGCACTTGTGTTAGTGTTGAAAAACCACTTTTCGCACTTGTGTTGGTACAGGAAACCACTTTTGCACTTGTATTAGTGTGGAAAAACCACTTTTCGCACTTGTGTTAGTGTTGAAAAACCACTTTTCGCACTTGTGTTAGTGTTGAAAAACCACTTTTCGCACTTGTGTTGGTGCAGGAAACCACTTTTGCACTTGTATTATTGTGGAAAAACCACTTTTCGCACTTGTGTTAGTGTTGAAAAACCACTTTTCGCACTTGTGTTAGTGTTGAAAAACCACTTTTCGCACTTGTGTTAGTGTTGAAAAACCACTTTTCGCACTTGTGTTGGTGCAGGAAACCACTTTTGCACTTTAATTAGTGTGGAAAAAACACTTTTTGCACTTGTGATAGTGTTGAAAAACCACTTTTCGCACTTGTGTTAGTGTTGAAAAACCACTTTTCGCACTTGTGTTGGTGCAGGAAACCACTTTTGCACTTGTTTTAGTGTGGAAAAACCACTTTTCACACTTGTGTTAGTGTTGAAAAACCACTTTTCGCACTAGTGTTAGTGTTGAAAAACCACTTTTCGCACTTGTGTTAGTGTTGAAAAACCACTTTTCGCACTTGTGTTGGTGCAGGAAACCACTTTTGCACTTGTATTAGTGTGGAAAAAACACTTTTCGCACTTGTGTTAGTGTTGAAAAACCACTTTTTGCACTTGTGTTAGTGTTGAAAAACCACTTTTCACACTTGTGTTAGTGTTGAAAAACCTCTTTTCACACTTGTGTTGGTGCAGTAAACCACTTTTGCACTTGTATTAGTGTGGAAAAAACACTTTTCGCACTTGTGTTAGTGTTGAAAAACCACTTTTCGCACTTGTGTTAGTGTTGAAAAACCACTTTTCGCACTTGTGTTGGTGCAGTAAACCACTTTTGCACTTGTATTAGTGTGGAAAAAACACTTTTCGCACTTGTGTTAGTGTTGAAAAACCACTTTTCGCACTTGTGTTGGTGCAGGAAACTACTTTTGCACTTGTGTGAGTGTTGAAAAACCACTTTTCGCACTTGTGTTGGTGTTGAAAAACCACTTTTCGCACTTGTGTTAGTGTTGAAAAACCACTTTTCACACTTGTGTTAGTGTTGAAAAACCACTTTTCGCACTTGTGTTGGTGCAGGAAACCACTTTTGCACTTGTATTAGTGTGGAAAAAACACTTTTCGCACTTGTGTTAGTGTTGAAAAACCACTTTTCCCACTTGTGTTAGTGTTGAAAAACCACTTTTCACACTTGTGTTAGTGTTGAAAAACCACTTTTCGCACTTGTGTTGGTGCAGGAAACCACTTTTGCACTTGTATTGGTGTGGAAAAACCACTTTTCGCACTTGTGTTGGTGTTGAAAAACCACTTTTCGCACTTGTGTTAGTGTTGAAAAACCACTTTTCACACTTGTGTTAGTGTTGAAAAACCACTTTTCGCACTTGTGTTGGTGCAGGAAACCACTTTTGCACTTGTATTAGTGTGGAAAAAACACTTTTCGCACTTGTGTTAGTGTTGAAAAACCACTTTTCCCACTTGTGTTAGTGTTGAAAAACCACTTTTCACACTTGTGTTAGTGTTGAAAAACCACTTTTCGCACTTGTGTTGGTGCAGGAAACCACTTTTGCACTTGTATTGGTGTGGAAAAAACACTTTTCGCACTTGTGTTAGTGTTGAAAAACCACTTTTCGTACTTGTGTTAGTGTTGATAAACCACTTTTCGCACTTGTGTTAGTGTGGAAAAACCACTTTTCGCACTTGTGTTAGTGTTGAAAAACCACTTTTCGCACTTGTGTTAGTGTTGAAAAACCACTTTTTGCACTTGTGTTAGTGTTGAAAAACCACTTTTTGCACTTGTGTTAGTGTTGAAAAACCACTTTTCGCACTTGTGTTGGTGCAGGAAACCACTTTTGCACTTGTATTAGTGTGGAAAAAACACTTTTCGCACTTGTGTTAGTTTTGAAAAACCACTTTTCGCACTTGCGTTAGTGTTGAAAAACCACTTTTCGCACTTGTGTTGGTGCAGGAAACCACTTTTGCACTTGCATTAGTGTGAAAAAACACTTTTTGCACTTGTGATAGTGTTGAAAAACCACTTTTCGCACTTGTGTTAGTGTTGAAAAACCACTTTTCGCACTTGTGTTGTTGCAGGAAACCACTTTTGCACTTGTATTTGTGTGGAAAAAACACTTTTTGCACTTGTGATAGTGTTGAAAAACCACTTTTCACACTTGTGTTAGTGTTGAAAAACCACTTTTCGCACTTGTGTTGGTGCAGGAAACCACTTTTGCACTTGTATTAGTGTGGAAAAACCACTTTTCGCACTTGTGTTAGTATTGAAAAACCACTTTTCGCACTTGTGTTAGTGTTGAAAAACCACTTTTCGCACTTGTGTTAGTGTTGAAAAACCACTTTTCGCACTTGTGTTGGTGCAGGAAACCACTTTTGCACTTGTATTAGTGTGGAAAAAACACTTTTTGTACTTGTGATAGTGTTGAAAAACCACTTTTCGCACTTGTGTTAGTGTTGAAAAACAACTTTTCACACTTGTGTTAGTGTTGAAAAACCACTTTTCGCACTTGTGTTGGTGCAGGAAACCACTTTTGCACTTGTATTAGTGTGGAAAAAACACTTTTCGCACTTGTGTTAGTGTTGAAAAATCACTTTTCGCACTTGTGTTAGTGTTGAAAAACCACTTTTCACACTTGTGTTAGTGTTGAAAAACCACTTTTCGCACTTGTGTTGGTGCAGGAAACCACTTTTGCACTTGTATTAGTGTGGAAAAAACACTTTTCGCACTTGTGTTAGTGTTGAAAAACCACTTTTTGCACTTCTGTTAGTGTTGATAAACCACTTTTCGCACTTGTGTTGCTGCAGGAAACCACTTTTGCACTTGTATTAGTGTGGAAAAAACACTTTTTGCACTTGTGATAGTGTTGAAAAACCACTTTTCGCACTTGTGTTAGTGTTGATAAACCACTTTTCGCACTTGTGTTGGTGCAGGAAACCACTTTTGCACTTGTATTAGTGTCGAAAAAACACTTTTTGCACTTGTGATAGTGTTGAAAAACCACTTTTCGCACTTGTGTTAGTGTTGAAAAACCACTTTTCGCACTTGTGTTGGTGCAGCAAATCACTTTTGCACTTGTATTAGTGTGGAAAAACCACTTTCGCACTTGTGTTAGTGTTGAAAAACCACTTTTCGCACTTGTGTTAGTGTTGAAAAACCACTTTTCGCACTTGTGTTGGTGCAGGAAACCACTTTTGCACTTGTATTAGTGTTGAAAAACCACTTTTTACACTTGTGTTAGTGTTGAAAAACCATTTTCGCACTTGTGTTGGTGCAGGAAACCACTTTTGCACTTGTATTAGTGTGGAAAAACCACTTTTCGCACTTGTGTTAGTGTTGAAAAACCACTTTTCGCACTTGTGTTGGTGCAGGAAACCACTTTTGCACTTGTATTAGTGTGGAAAAAACACTTTTCGCACTTGTGTTAGTGTTGAAAAACCACTTTTCGCACTTGTGTTGGTGCAGGAAACCACTTTTGCACTTGCATTAGTGTGAAAAAACACTTGTTGCACTTGTGATAGTGTTGAAAAACCACTTTTCGCACTTGTGTTAGTGTTGAAAAACCACTTTTCGCACTTGTGTTGTTGCAGGAAACCACTTTTGCACTTGTATTTGTGTGGAAAAATCACTTTTTGCACTTGTGATAGTGTTGAAAAACCACTTTTCACACTTGTGTTAGTGTTGAAAAACCACTTTTTGCACTTGTGTTGGTGCAGGAAACCACTTTTGCACTTGTATTAGTGTGGATAAACCACTTTTTGCACTTGTGTTATTGTTGAAAAACCACTTTTCGCACTTGTGTTAGTGTTGAAAAACCACTTTTCGCACTTGTGTTAGTGTTGAAAAACCACTTTTCGCACTTGTGTTGGTGCAGGAAACCACTTTTGCACTTGTATTAGTGTGGAAAAAACACTTTTGAACTTGTGATAGTGTTGAAAAACCACTTTTCGCACTTGTGTTAGTGTGGAAAAAACACTTTTCGCACTTGTGTTAGTGTTGAAAAACCACTTTTCGCACTTGTGTTGGTGCAGGAAACCACTTTTGCACTTGTATTAGTGTGGAAAAAACACTTTTCGCACTTGTGTTAGTTTTGAAAAACCACTTTTCGCACTTGTGTTAGTGTTGAAAAACCACTTTTCGCACTTGTGTTGGTGCAGGAAACCACTTTTGCACTTGCATTAGTGTGAAAAAACACTTTTTGCACTTGTGATAGTGTTGAAAAACCACTTTTCGCACTTGTGTTAGTGTTGAAAAACCACTTTTCGCACTTGTGTTGTTGCAGGAAACCACTTTTGCACTTGTATTTGTGTGGAAAAAACACTTTTTGCACTTGTGATAGTGTTGAAAAACCACTTTTCACACTTGTGTTAGTGTTGAAAAACCACTTTTCGCACTTGTGTTGGTGCAGGAAACCACTTTTGCACTTGTATTAGTGTGGAAAAACCACTTTTCGCACTTGTGTTAGTACTGAAAAACCACTTTTCGCACTTGTGTTAGTGTTGAAAAACCACTTTTCGCACTTGTGTTAGTGTTGAAAAACCACTTTTCGCACTTGTGTTGGTGCAGGAAACCACTTTTGCACTTGTATTAGTGTGGAAAAAACACTTTTTGTACTTGTGATAGTGTTGAAAAACCACTTTTCGCACTTGTGTTAGTGTTGAAAAACAACTTTTCACACTTGTGTTAGTGTTGAAAAACCACTTTTCGCACTTGTGTTGGTGCAGGAAACCACTTTTGCACTTGTATTAGTGTGGAAAAAACACTTTTCGCACTTGTGTTAGTGTTGAAAAACCAATTTTCGCACTTGTGTTAGTGTTGAAAAACCACTTTTCACACTTGTGTTAGTGTTGAAAAACCACTTTTCGCACTTGTGTTGGTGCAGGAAACCACTTTTGCACTTGTATTAGTGTGGAAAAAACACTTTCGCACTTGTGTTAGTGTTGAAAAACCACTTTTTGCACTTGTGTTAGTGTTGATAAACCACTTTTCGCACTTGTGTTGCTGCAGGAAACCACTTTTGCACTTGTATTAGTGTGGAAAAAACACTTTTTGCACTTGTGATAGTGTTGAAAAACCACTTTTCGCACTTGTGTTAGTGTTGATAAACCACTTTTCGCACTTGTGTTGGTGCAGGAAACCACTTTTGCACTTGTATTAGTGTCGAAAAACACTTTTTGCACTTGTGATAGTGTTGAAAAACCACTTTTCGCACTTGTGTTAGTGTTGAAAAACCACTTTTCGCACTTGTGTTGGTGCAGGAAATCACTTTTGCACTTGTATTAGTGTGGAAAAACCACTTTTCGCACTTGTGTTAGTGTTGAAAAACCACTTTTCGCACTTGTGTTAGTGTTGAAAAACCACTTTTCGCACTTGTGTTGGTGCAGGAAACCACTTTTGCACTTGTATTAGTGTGGAAAAAAACACTTTTTGAACTTGTGATAGTGTTGAAAAACCACTTTTCGCACTTGTGTTAGTGTTGAAAAACCACTTTTCGCACTTGTGTTGGTACAGGAAACCACTTTTGCACTTGTATTAGTGTGGAAAAACCACTTTTCGCACTTGTGTTAGTGTTGAAAAACCACTTTTCGCACTTGTGTTAGTGTTGAAAAACCACTTTTCGCACTTGTGTTGGTGCAGGAAACCAACTTTTGCACTTGTATTATTGTGGAAAAACCACTTTTCGCACTTGTGTTAGTGTTGAAAAACCACTTTTCGCACTTGTGTTAGTGTTGAAAAACCACTTTTCGCACTTGTGTTAGTGTTGAAAAACCACTTTTCGCACTTGTGTTGGTGCAGGAAACCACTTTTGCACTTGTATTAGTGTGGAAAAAACACTTTTTGCACTTGTGATAGTGTGAAAAACCACTTTTCGCACTTGTGTTAGTGTTGAAAAACCACTTTTCGCACTTGTGTTGGTGCAGGAAACCACTTTTGCACTTGTTTTAGTGTGGAAAAACCACTTTTCACACTTGTGTTAGTGTTGAAAAACCACTTTTCGCACTAGTGTTAGTGTTGAAAAACCACTTTTCGCACTTGTGTTAGTGTTGAAAAACCACTTTTCGCACTTGTGTTGGTGCAGGAAACCACTTTTGCACTTGTATTAGTGTGGAAAAAACACTTTTCGCACTTGTGTTAGTGTTGAAAAACCACTTTTTGCACTTGTGTTAGTGTTGAAAAACCACTTTTCACACTTGTGTTAGTGTTGAAAAACCTCTTTTCACACTTGTGTTGGTGCAGTAAACCACTTTTGCACTTGTATTAGTGTGGAAAAAACACTTTTCGCACTTGTGTTAGTGTTGAAAAACCACTTTTCGCACTTGTGTTAGTGTTGAAAAACCACTTTTCGCACTTGTGTTGGTGCAGTAAACCACTTTTGCACTTGTATTAGTGTGGAAAAAACACTTTTCGCACTTGTGTTAGTGTTGAAAAACCACTTTTCGCACTTGTGTTGGTGCAGGAAACTACTTTTGCACTTGTGTGAGTGTTGAAAAACCACTTTTCGCACTTGTGTTGGTGTTGAAAAACCACTTTTCGCACTTGTGTTAGTGTTGAAAACCACTTTTCACACTTGTGTTAGTGTTGAAAAACCACTTTTCGCACTTGTGTTGGTGCAGGAAACCACTTTTGCACTTGTATTAGTGTGGAAAAAACACTTTTCGCACTTGTGTTAGTGTTGAAAAACCACTTTTCCCACTTGTGTTAGTGTTGAAAAACCACTTTTCACACTTGTGTTAGTGTTGAAAAACCACTTTTCGCACTTGTGTTGGTGCAGGAAACCACTTTTGCACTTGTATTGGTGTGGAAAAACCACTTTTCGCACTTGTGTTGGTGTTGAAAAACCACTTTTCGCACTTGTGTTAGTGTTGAAAAACCACTTTTCACACTTGTGTTAGTGTTGAAAAACCACTTTTCGCACTTGTGTTGGTGCAGGAAACCACTTTTGCACTTGTATTAGTGTGGAAAAAACACTTTTCGCACTTGTGTTAGTGTTGAAAAACCACTTTTCCCACTTGTGTTAGTGTTGAAAAACCACTTTTCACACTTGTGTTAGTGTTGAAAAACCACTTTTCGCACTTGTGTTGGTGCAGGAAACCACTTTTGCACTTGTATTGGTGTGGAAAAAACACTTTTCGCACTTGTGTTAGTGTTGAAAAACCACTTTTCGTACTTGTGTTAGTGTTGATAAACCACTTTTCGCACTTGTGTTAGTGTGGAAAAACCACTTTTCGCACTTGTGTTAGTGTTGAAAAACCACTTTTCGCACTTGTGTTAGTGTTGAAAAACCACTTTTTGCACTTGTGTTAGTGTTGAAAAAACCACTTTTTGCACTTGTGTTAGTGTTGAAAAACCACTTTTCGCACTTGTGTTGGTGCAGGAAACCACTTTTGCACTTGTATTAGTGTGGAAAAAACACTTTTCGCACTTGTGTTAGTTTTGAAAAACCACTTTTCGCACTTGCGTTAGTGTTGAAAAACCACTTTTCGCACTTGTGTTGGTGCAGGAAACCACTTTTGCACTTGCATTAGTGTGAAAAAACACTTTTTGCACTTGTGATAGTGTTGAAAAACCACTTTTCGCACTTGTGTTAGTGTTGAAAAACCACTTTTCGCACTTGTGTTGTTGCAGGAAACCACTTTTGCACTTGTATTTGTGTGGAAAAAACACTTTTTGCACTTGTGATAGTGTTGAAAAACCACTTTTCACACTTGTGTTAGTGTTGAAAAACCACTTTTCGCACTTGTGTTGGTGCAGGAAACCACTTTTGCACTTGTATTAGTGTGGAAAAACCACTTTTCGCACTTGTGTTAGTATTGAAAAACCACTTTTCGCACTTGTGTTAGGTTTGAAAAACCACTTTTCGCACTTGTGTTAGTGTTGAAAAACCACTTTTCGCACTTGTGTTGGTGCAGGAAACCACTTTTGCACTTGTATTAGTGTGGAAAAAACACTTTTTGTACTTGTGATAGTGTTGAAAAACCACTTTTCGCACTTGTGTTAGTGTTGAAAAACAACTTTTCACACTTGTGTTAGTGTTGAAAAACCACTTTTCGCACTTGTGTTGGTGCAGGAAACCACTTTTGCACTTGTATTAGTGTGGAAAAAACACTTTTCGCACTTGTGTTAGTGTTGAAAAACCACTTTTCGCACTTGTGTTAGTGTTGAAAAACCACTTTTCACACTTGTGTTAGTGTTGAAAAACCACTTTTCGCACTTGTGTTGGTGCAGGAAACCACTTTTGCACTTGTATTAGTGTGGAAAAAACACTTTCGCACTTGTGTTAGTGTTGAAAAACCACTTTT
>NW_027619359.1:0-44712 GCF_964187855.1 Myxine glutinosa
TCTCTCTCTCTCTGTGTGTGTCTCTCTCTCTGTGTGTGTCTCTCTCTCTCTGTGTGTGTGTCTCTCTCTCTGTGTGTGTGTCTCTCTCTCTGTGTGTGTGTCTCTCTCTCTCTCTGTGTGTGTCTCTCTCTCTCTGTGTGTGTCTCTCTCTCTCTGTGTGTGTCTCTCTCTCTCTGTGTGTGTCTCTCTCTCTCTGTGTGTGTCTCTCTCTCTCTGTGTGTGTCTCTCTCTCTCTCTCTGTGTGTGTCTCTCTCTCTCTGTGTGTGTCTCTCTCTCTCTGTGTGTGTCTCTCTCTCTCTGTGTGTGTCTCTCTCTCTCTCTCTGTGTGTCTCTCTCTCTCTGTGTGTGTCTCTCTCTCTCTCTCTGTGTGTCTCTCTCTCTCTGTGTGTGTCTCTCTCTCTCTGTGTGTGTCTCTCTCTCTCTCTCTGTGTGTGTCTCTCTCTCTCTCTGTGTGTGTCTCTCTCTCTCTCTGTGTGTGTCTCTCTCTCTCTCTGTGTGTCTCTCTCTCTCTGTGTGTGTCTCTCTCTCTCTCTGTGTGTCTCTCTCTCTGTGTGTGTGTCTCTCTCTCTCTGTGTGTGTCTCTCTCTCTCTGTGTGTGTCTCTCTCTCTCTGTGTGTGTCTCTCTCTCTCTGTGTGTGTCTCTCTCTCTCTCTGTGTGTGTCTCTCTCTCTCTGTGTGTGTGTCTCTCTCTCTCTGTGTGTGTCTCTCTCTCTGTGTGTGTCTCTCTCTCTGTGTGTGTCTCTCTCTCTGTGTGTGTCTCTCTCTCTGTGTGTGTCTCTCTCTCTGTGTGTGTCTCTCTCTCTCTGTGTGTGTCTCTCTCTCTGTGTGTGTCTCTCTCTCTCTGTGTGTGTGTCTCTCTCTCTCTGTGTGTCTCTCTCTCTCTCTCTCTCTGTGTGTGTGGAATAGGAGGAGTAGGGGGGGTGTTTTGGAGTCGGAGAGTCTCTGTCGCTCTCTCTCTGTGTCTATCTATCTATCTATCTCTGTCTATCTGTCTCTCTCCCTCTCTCTCTCTCCCTCTCTCCCTGCTGGCCGTTTGTTGTTGGGTGTGGCAAGATGGCGTGTGCTCGTGTTTGTGTGTTGTAGCTCCTGGCTCGTGTTGTTTTCATCCTCTCCCCACCTCCCTTTTTACCTTTCCCTTTCCTTTGTTTTTTTTTCCTTTTGTACTTTTGTCGTGTCTGTTGACCTTTTTCCTCCCTTCCTGATTCGTTACCATCTGTCACTTTTCCCCCTCCTTCGAGACAGAGAGAGGGAGAGCCAGCACGGTGAGGGTTTGTTTAAACCACGTTTTTTTCCTAACGTGGTTTAAACCGTGCTTTCGTTTTTAGTTATTTAATTTTTTTTTTCTATTCTTTTTTTTAGTATTATACAAATTTATTTGGTTTCACTTCGTGTTTCCTTTGACGATATGGCTAATAGGAGTAGCCAAAGGCCTGCCGATCGTGTTACCGATGAGGGTTTATCGCGTAAGCACGGGCTGTGCCTTGTCCCGCCGGAGGGAGTTGAAATGGATGACATTTTGCTCGCGATTGGGGATTTGATCGACGTGAGTAATATTCGTGCCACGTCCCGTATGAATCACAAAATTGTGGTTTTTGTTTCGCAAATAAGTCTGGCCGACATTGTTGTGCAGAACGGTTTGACCTTGGGAGACGATCTGTTTGTTCCTGTGTCGTCGATGGACACGCCGGCAGTTAAAGTCATTCTGAGCAATTTTCCACCTTTTCTAGGTAACGAGGAAATCCTACACAAAGCTCGGTGAGTTTGGTACTGTCGTCTCTCGAATCATTAGGGTTCCTCTACGTACGAGAAACGGCAGGTTGAAGCACGTACAATCGTTTAGACGTTTTTGTTTTGTTGTTTTAAAAGACGCAGCGAAGCAGTTGAACACCTCCCACACCTTTAAAGTAGGCGAGCATGAATATAGAATCATGGTGACCGAGACCTTGATCTGCTATGGATGTGGAGCACACGGACACACGAAGCAGTATTGTCCAGACGCCAAGAAGACGTACGCTACAGCAGCTGGGACGGCCCCCCCTGTGACTGATGCAGTGCCCTCCCGTTCATGAGCCTGGTGGGGTACAGAGATCCACACCAGAAGACCAGGGTGTGGCAAGTGGTGGCGGTGTTGCTGAGGTTAGTGCAGCAGGGGAGCACCCAGTCGATGTGGACAAGAGGCTGCAACCTCAAGATAATATGGTCTATGAGGAGGTATTGATGAAAGGCACCGAGGCTAAGAGGAACCTAAAACGTACCTTTTTGAGCGCCGAGGTGGAAGACAAAGGTAGCAAAGTGATACTCGTACAAACAAACAGTATCTCAGACTATCCTGATGATTCTCGGCAAGCTGGGCGGGGTGGTGACAAAACAGAGGAGAGTAGGACTTCACCCCTTGCTCTTGTTGAAGAAAATCAATGCACCAGTATTGGTTGTGATGATGGGACCATTGTCCCTTGTGACAACGAGCAGTCCCAGGTCATGAGTGACAACGGTTGTTGCTCACATCCGGTTGAAACGACCAAGGATGATGGTCCAAGCAGACCTATAATAGGCAGCAGTGGTGGCACAGATGTGCCCCTGGTGATGCAACAAGAAGACTGCAGTGGTGATGACACAGAAGGTGTGCCAGCTCCTGACACAACAAAGGAGTTCCAACGTTGATGTGGTTAGGGAGCTGGATGAGGAAGCTCAAAGCCTTCTGTCTGTGAATGATCAGGAAGAACAGATGGAAGCAACAAAGGAAAACGTCATCAGTTTCCTAAACGAGACGTTTAGGCAACGCTACGTTGTGATCAAAGACCATTTTCCCGATGTGAAAACTTTCATCAGGGCTGCAAGACCGCTCCTGCAAAGAAATGACCCAATGGAAATCTCGGAGGCCCAATTTCAGCATCTTCGGAAAGCGGTCACAAAGGCGAATAAGGAATTGCAGGCGGAGGGTGAGTTACCTTTGTAAATGGCATTGCGAGAGATATGTATCGCATCCCTGAATATCAATGGGGGTTGTACCCCCTTACGAAAAATTCAGACAATTCAGGCGATGGAGAGGGTGAAAGCCGACATCATCCTGATACAGGAGACTCATGCTACGAACACCCTGGTTGCTGAATGGGGAAAACTTTATCGAGGGCAGTGGTGGCTGAGTGGTTTTACCAGACCCAAAGCTGGTGTTGCCATCGCCTTGAGTGATAGAATCCCTGCTCGGAAGATTGTCTTTAAGGAAATTTATAAGGGACATCTGATAGCGGTGGAATTCTATTGCAACACGCAAAGGATCATCATTGTGAACGTATATGCACCGAGTGAGCCCATGGAAAGAAGTGTTCTTTTCCACTCTGCATGACTTTGTAAAAGGACTGGATACAACCGCTTTCATCTGTATTGCTGGTGATTTCAATTGCACTATCAATCCTTCCGTAGACAGGACCGGTCATGAACCCCATCCGGCTTCTTCGAGGATTTTGGAGAACATCATCAAAAATCAGCATTTGAAAGATGTTTGGAGGTTGCAACACCCAACTTCACGGTGCTATACGTGGTGCAGATGCCATGATGGGAGGATATCAATGGCAAGGCTAGACAGATTCTACGTGAATAAGCCAATGCTAAACGTGATGGCCACAACCCAGATACTCCCAACTGGTTTCACAGACCATTACCTGGTTTCAATGGGTTTTAATTTGCCTCTGGCCTCAGGTGGTAGTGCGTATTGGTCACTTAATACCCACCTGCTGAATGATATGAGATTCAAAGAGGCTTTTCGAGCCGTGTGGGAAAGAATTCGGTCCTCCAAATTTGAGCATGCTAACCTTCGACTGTGGTGGGACCTCGCAAAGGGTCAGGTCAAATCGTTCTGTCAACAATATAGTCTTTATGCCACTAAATTGAAAAATCTCTCGATTCATTCATTAAAGGCTGAAATTGCAGCCCTGGAGGAAAACATTAATACGGCTGGGAAAGACACTACAGGTGACCGGCTGCTGTGGACTAAAAAGGCAATGTTGACTGAACTGGTACGGCAGCGAGCAATGGGCACCCTGGTACGCATGAGAATGAGTTATTTAACGTTGGATATGCCAAATAAGGCCTTGTTTGGTTTGGATAACTCTGTCAAAAAATCACAACAGATTCACGGGCTACGTGCTGCTAATGGGTCAATAGTGACCTCCCAACAGGAGATTGTCTGTTTTGAAGGGTTTTTATACAAACTTGTACTCCCCCCAGAGCATAAGTAATGAGACCTTGCAGGGGCTGACTACTGGGCTTCCAAGACTTGAGGAGGACCAGCAACGCACATTGAACATGTCAGTTTCGGCTGCTGAACTTGAAACTGCTATGCGGAGCTTGAAAGATGGTAAAGCCTCTGGGATTGATGGTTTGCCCGGAGAGTTCTATAAGACTTTTTGGAAACTTGTGGGACCTGACCCGCTTGAGGTATTTGATGAATGCCTTCATGTTGGAGAGCTTCCCCTCTCCTGCAGAAGAGCAGTCATGTGCCTGTTGCCAAAGGCTGGGGACACTCAACTTGTCGAGAACTGGCGGCCTGTCTCATTGCTGTGTGCGGATTACAAGCTTTTGTCGAAGGTTTTAGCAAACCGTTTGGGAACTGTGATCAGCTCTATTGTGCACCCTGACCAGACCTACTGTGTACCAGGAAGGTCAATTTCTGACAATATTTTTTTGATAAGGGATATTATTTCTTGTAATAAGTACTTGCGTGCCAGTTTTGGGTTGTTGTTTCTTGACCAAACAAAGGCTTTTGATCGAGTTGATCACACATATTTGTTTTTTCTGTTCTGGAGCGGATGGGTTTTGGCGAAACTTTCATTTCCTATGTTAAGCTGTTATACACTAACACCTTCTGCATGATGAACGTAAACAACTGTTTATGTCCCCCTTTTCCTTTCCGTTGGGGTATCCGTCAAGGTTGTCCCCTTTCTGGACTTCTGTATATCATTGCCCTTGAACCACTCTTAGCATCCATCAGGCAGCGAATAACTCAGGATGTGGGAGCCGTTTTTGGTTCAAGATTTGTGGTCACAGCTTATGCTGATGATGTATGTGTTCTGATTAAGGGCCCAAGTAGTGTTGCTGCGGTGCAGCGTTGCTTTAAAGATTACTCTGCAGCCTCTTCCGCCAAAGTAAATTGGGGCAAGAGTGTAGCCTTATGGTGCGGTTCAGATAACCTTTCTTTAACACTGCCACCGTCACTCCCACATAATTTAGAGTGGAAAACAGATGGGGTCAAATATCTTGGTGTCTATCTCGGCAACCAGGAAGTAGAAACGAAGAACTGGGAAGGAATGATTGAACAAATTACACACCAGTTGAAACGATGGGAAGGACTGCTGCGATCTCTTTCTTATAAAGGCCGCACTCTTGTTATAAATAACTTGATAGCAGCAAGATTATGGCATAAACTAATTGCCTTGCAGCCACCCAAGGAGTTGATACCAGCCATCCAGCGGGTCTTGGTTAATTTCTTTTGGAATGGATACCACTGGCTTCGGCCACAAATACTGTACCATCCTCGGAAGGAGGGTGGACATGGAATTGTGGATGTGTCCACCCGGCTTATGGCTTTTCGCCTCCAGTCTCTGCAACGTCTGTTTTATGCTGAAGAGCTGCCCTGGTGCCCATTTGCGTTTTTCTTGTTGCAACAAGCGGGAGACCTGTGTTATGATAGGCACTTGTTCCTGGTGAACCTTGACCGTGTCAGCTTAGTTTCAATCCCAACTTTTTATCAGGGTTTGCTAAGAGTTTGGAAAGGTTTTGGGGTTCATCGTTGCCTTGAGGCTTATAATTGCCGGATGTTTATCCAAGAGCCTATTTTCTATAACGGGTTTTTTCCATGCATTCCTCATAGTCCGACTTTGATTAGGAAATTTACTTAAGGAGGAATTGGCAAAGTTTGTGACCTGAGGGATACATCTGGGACAAAATGGATATCTGCTGGCAGGATGGCGGCCATTCTTGGTTTAAGATCCGTGCGTATTGTCAGCCAAATTATACGCATCGTCAAGAGGAAGTTGAAGCAGTTAAATATTGGCTGGGAAGGTATAAACAATGTCGAGGATTTTCGGCTGTCTTTCCCTGAAATTAAGGTGCTCCCAGCTCTCCAGTCGAATGGTGAACTTGTATCTCATTTTCATTTGGTAACAAAGGCAGGTATTCACAAGCTCCTTCGAGAAAACCAAGCATCACCCTTCTCCGGAGTGGCGCGAGTGGCCTTGTGGTCAGAAAGGTTAGGGCCAGGGTCTCCTGCCATGCCACTGTGGCCTAATATGTACAAACTACCTATTTACGGGTTCCTCGCAGATATCCAGTGGAGACTAGCACATTGGGCTCTCCCTACGAACACCTTTGTTCATCACCTTGACAGCTCAGTGCCAGTAGCATGCCCCTTCTGTGTACAGAAGGAGGATCTCTTTCATGCCTATGTGAAACGCGAAAGACTAATACCTCTTTTCTTGATTCTCACACACCTTTTTGATCAGTTGTCTTTTCCTTTTACTTCACATTCTTTTATTTTTGGTGTATCTTTCAGACCCTCCTGCAAGGACTCTGGTGTTCTCCTAAACTTCTTAGCTGCTGTAGCAAAATATTCAATATATAAATCAAGGAAAATTAAAATTGATAATGGGCATGGATTTGATGTTGTTCCTATGTTTAAAGGGCTGGTGTCCACAAGAATAAGGTTAGAGTTTGATTATTATGTGGCGAATGAAAATGTCAAACTCTTTGAGTGCAAATGGTGTATTAATGAAGCCTAATGTGTTGTGAATGAATCGAATTTGGACTTTTCTTTTTAATAATAACATTAAGAACTCTTGTTTTTTTTTTCTTGTTTTTTCTCTCCTGTAAAAATGTAACTTGACCTGGTGTGTTTTTGTGAAATAAATGGTGTTGCAAATTCAATTCACTCTCTGTGTGTGTCTCTGTCTGTGTGTGTGTGTCTGTGTCTTTCTTTCTCTTTGTCTGTCTGTCTCTCTCTCTCTCTCTCTCTCTCTCTCTGTCTGTCTGTCTGTCTGTCTCTCTCTCTCGGCAGTGGCAAAGAGCACGTTACCACCTAGCACAGGACTGTGATGTTTGTGGGATGGATGAGTAAGATGGTGAAGGTGAAGAATCACTTAAAAAATTATACTATCCGGATCTTCACCAAAATCTAATCATTTCGTCCTCGTCACATACGCCACATCTCTGCCAAATTCCGTTTGAATCCGTCCACAACTTTTTGAGATATCTTGTTCACAGATAGACAGACAAGCAAACAGAAAGGGGTGAAAATATTACACCTTCGGTGGCGGAGGTAAAAATCCAAATGATTTGAACATGAAATGCACCAATCATTGGTACGAGGTCAAAGATAAACAAAAAGACAAAGGTAGACCCAGAAAAAAGACAATCATTTATCCTCCTTATCAAACCTCATTCTTCCTCATTTCCACTATATTTACGACCCTCTCTTCCACCACGTTTACCACCCTCTCTTCCACCATGTTACCACCCTCTCCTCCACCACGTTTATCACCCTCTCCTCCACCACGTTTATCACCCTCTCCTCCACCACGTTTACCACCCTCTCCTCCACCACGTTTACCACCCTCTCCTCCACCACGTTTACCACCCTCTCCTCCACCACGTTTACCGCCCTCTCCTCCACCACGTTTACCGCCCTCTCCTCCACCACGTTTACCACCCTCTCCTCCACCACGTTTACCACCCTCTCCTCCACCACGTTTACCACCCTCTCCTCCACCACGTTTACCACCCTCTCCTCCACCACGTTTACCACCCTCTCCTCCAACACGTTTACCACCCTCTCCTCCACCACGTTTACCACCCTCTCCTCCACCACGTTTACCACCCTATCCTCCACCACGTTTACCACCCTCTCCTCCACCACGTTTACCACCTTCTCCTCCACCACGTTTACCACCCTCTCCTCCACCACGTTTACCACCCTCTCCTCCACCACGTTTACCACCCTCTCCTCCACCACGTTTACCACCCTCTCCTCCACCACGTTTACCACCCTCTCCTCCACCACGTTTACCACCCTCTCCTCCACCACGTTTACCACCCTCTCCTCCACCACGTTTACCACCCTCTCCTCCACCACGTTTACCACCCTCTCCTCCACCACGTTTACCACCCTCTCCTCCACCACGTTTACCACCCTCTCCTCCACCACGTTTACCACCCTCTCCTCCACCACGTTTACCACCCTCTCCTCCACCACGTTTACCACCCTCTCCTCCACCACGTTTACCACCCTCTCCTCCACCACGTTTACCACCCTCTCCACCACGTTTACCACCCTCTCCTCCACCACGTTTACCACCCTCTCCTCCACCACGTTTACCACCCTCTCCTCCACCACGTTTACCACCCTCTCCTCCACCACGTTTACCACCCTCTCCTCCACCACGTTTACCACCCTCTCCTCCACCACGTTTACCATCCTCTCCTCCACCACGTTTGCCACCCTCTCCTCCACCACGTTTCCCACCCTCTCCTCCACCATCCCTTTCACTTACAAAGACGTTTCAGGGTGTTGAACTCCAGGTCGGCAATTTCCACCTGATTCACCAACTCTTCTGTGGAAATTAATGAACAAAAAAAATCGTGAAATTAAAATCGATGTGATTATTAAATAAACTTCATCTTATTATCACAAAATATTGGTCACATTATCTTGCACTACTTCGGCCTGAATAAGGGATGTCCTGCTTGGTGTTCCTGGAGGAGGATATTTTTCAAATGCCGAGATCTGAATTTAAAATCCACCATCCAATTCCACTTTGTCCATAATAATATACATGACAATTTTTAATAAACAAGACCACAAAATCCTCAGATACTTCTCGTCAGATGCAAGTGAAGCGTGTCCAAAAATCTTTGAAAACCTGTTGAAATTTTCACAATGTTGTTTACACATATGGTGATGATTCCCTGCCAAGTTTAGACACACGGGAGGGTTCATGATGAACAAAAATTCAGATACAATTTAAACAACCCATGAAATATTGTGATGTGGAAGCAGGGGGGCAGGTGGGGGGTTCATAGTGAGACTGGTAAGTGTAACATAGACCCTGTGTTTCGAGTAGATTAGATTCCCATGCATCAGGGACCTATCAGAGTATGTTGTTTTGTTTCATGTGACGCTGAAGAGGGAGCATATATAATTTATAGACAATATAGTCATGGTGAGATTATGTGTGTAAAAACTTGTTAGTGGGTGGGGCTCGTTGAGAACCACAAAAAGACGCAACAGGAGCAGACTATATTTTTATTGGGGCAGCCCTGTGGGTATGGCGGCCCAGAGGTTGGGCACCTCCCACAAACAGTGGGTAGCTAATCATGGGACCCGCCCCAGAAGGAGGCACTCCCAATGTCTACGAGGGATGGGTCTGTACATGCGCACGGAAGAGTTGAAACGGGACCCTTGGAGACAACGAAGATCGGTCTTTTTCTCATTCCTTGTCTCGCTGGGTCTCTTCATTTTCTGCTTCTGCTTCTTCGTTGCTCAGGGAGGATTGCTCTCTCGCAACGTGGACGCCGCCTTACAATCCCTTCCCTCCTCTTCATCCATAATTTTTGTTCCCGAGCTTCATCATCACCCTGCACACCACTCATCACGCCAAAGGGAGGTCCTCGCCTGCTTACCCCCATTGTTTCCTAAGAGAGTGGTCTGTGCTGTGCCGCCTCATGGGGTTAGGATTGTTCTTTCTTCCTCCTTGCATATACGTTTGCATTTCTCCACATCCATCTTTGTGTCTGCATGTTGACTCGCATGGTTTGTCTGATTTTCACCTCCCATCCACCTTTTTCCCCATGCTCATCATAAATAAACCCTTATGAATTCCCTTTTTAAGGCCATTTTCCCTGCCAGAGCGGGGGTTAGCCTTGCGGGCCCTATGATCATCATCATGGTTCCCTTTTTATATATAAACCCTTGTAAAGGGAAGAAACATTTTCTTATAAAGTTAAGAAACCGTTCAATTTGGTTCATTTTTGGTGACGTTGGGGAACGGTTATGTTGTACATGAATTGCACTGAATGCAGTAGTTAGACCTTTCAGCTGTTGGCCAGATAACAGATCCCAGAGGAGACGGCCCCTGTTAACGGAGGCTGGCTGATGTGATATTTGCTGCTTGGGATAGGGATCTCCCTTTGCTGTGCAGAACCCATTGAATTTCCCCAAGGAAAATTATAAATCCAATTGTAGCATAACAAAAGCGTGATTGGGCATTCAAAATTTAAAAGATTTTATTTTCTCAGTGGCGATTTGCTCGGTGGTGAGCCAGGGTAGTGCCTGACTGAGGAGGGGGAGCCTAGGATAGGAACCTCTCGCTCTGGACATCGCTCGAAGCCCTTCGAAAGGTGTGAATGTCGGTCAAGATTCTGGTGGAACGTTCATTCAGGCCATGTTCGAGCAAATAATGGGGAAAAATTGTTGGAGTATTTGGAGAACAAATGAGGTGAAATAAAAGAAAACAAGGAGAAAGACATAAAACGTCATTGCCACTGTGGTTTTAGTAATTTTGCTGAGCAGAATTAAAGGCTGCCAGTTGGCCATCTTGGATCAGATCACAAATTAAAGTGAGGTGCATGTGTATGCCATCATGTACTGAGCTTGTGTCGTTTGAACAAAATCGGACCATGCGTGTGGAACCACCCGGACCCCACGGGGAGTCTTGTGGGGTGTGGCTTCCCCAGTTTACTGGGACACCGTCAAAGCAACAAATATCTCCTTTTTCTGGCTGTTTCTTCCCTTCCTCAAATTATAATTGGATCTCTTATAAAAGCTCTTGATCACCCCAAATATAGATACTGTCAGCTATTTGTTAATCCCATTAAGTTGCAATCGTACCTGCCCTGGCTTTCTCACTCAGTCTATACTGACGTTCCGCAACCTAAGGGTTGTGACGGATTTTCAATGGGTCGCACGATCGTTTCATAAATCGCGGGAAAAAAACTTTATCGATGATTTATTTCTCCTGACTGAACAGAACAGAGATCAAACGTACGCCGACACAAACTTTATAGTGTGGACTCTTCTACCGCGCTGTACTGCGCGTGCATCTGGTCAGTCAGATCATACGTTTAGTTTCCGACACGCGAATGTCCATTGCTTTTCATTCGAAAGATTGAGCTGTGAGCGTAAGGTACTTGCCATGGCTAGAAAGTATCAGCCTGTGTTCCTGAACTATGGGATCACCTTGAATTATCGATAAGCACAATGTTCATCGACCACAGTGTGTGGTATGCCTCGACGTGTTGGCCAACGAGTCCCTCAGGCCCCAAAAGCTGAAACGGCACCTCGAGAAGAAACATGGAGATCATGTCAACAGGTCGCGGGAGTTTTTTCTCCGGAAAGAATGCGAGATGGACAACAGCAAGTCAGTAATGAATTCGGCTGTTTTTCCATCGGAAGGGACTGACCAAAGCCAGCTACCTGGTGGCGGAGAAGATAGCCAAAGAAAAGAAACCGTACACTATTGCATGGCGCTGTAAGTGTAGTTAAATTTAGTTTTTCATTTCGTCTTTAGAATATTGATGTGTCGGGTTCTTGCTTACTATTACTCGTGCCATGGAAACGTTGGTATATCACAACTTCGTAAGTTTTATTGTTTGTTGCAATACAGCCATTCTTAAACTTTGCCTCTTTTTTAAAAGTACGTACGGCAATCACATCGTACATATTGAATTTTTATAATGCCTTGCAACAGCGGTTCTTAACCGGGGGGTCGTGACGTACGAGCATACGTGAACAAAATATTGTGTGTGGTATATGTACCTTTGTTAGGTTCCTAAAAATGGGCTCAACAAATTGATATGTTTTTTTAAACCCCCAAACGACCCCCAGGTTAAGAACCGCTGCCTTGGAACAAAATCAAGATTAATCATAAAGTGAAAGAAATGTTCATGTGTTATTTTATTTATCTTGTATTGCAGAGCAACTCATCCTGCCATGCGCCAAGGTGATGTGCAGAGAAGTGCTTGGAGAGATGGCGGCTTCCAAGATAAGCACCATTCCGCTTTCTGCCGACACGATTCGCCGACGGCTAATAGACATGGGCGAAGACATCGAGCACCAGCTGTTCGCAAACCTAGAGGCCAACAAGTTTGTCATCCAGTTGGACGAGTCAATGGACATCACACAGAAGGCGTTGATCCTCATCTTTGTTCGTTATCGGCATGGCGATGATTTTATGGAGGATCTTCTGGCATGTGACAAGCTACAGACCAAGACCACGGCCGCAGAAATATCCGCAGTCGTCAACAAACACATCGCATTGCATAGCCTCAGGTGGGAAGACTGTGTTGGCGTTTGTACTGATGGTGCGGCATCGATGATAGGTCGGCACAGCGGTGTCATTAAGCTCATCCAAGATGTGGCACCAGAGGCAAGCTGGGCCCACTGCTTCCTCCACCGTGAGGCATTAGTGGCGAAAGAGATGTCACCTGGACTTGCCGAAGTAATGGACATTGCAGTGAAAACAATCAACCATCTCAGGAAGAGCGCCCTAAATTTGAGGTTGTTTGCAGAGCTGTGTAAGGAGCAACATGCAGAATACACCACGGTGCTGTATTTTGCAGCTGTTCGCTGGCTCTCCAGAGGAGATGCTTTGGCAAGATTGTATGAACTTCGCAACCAGGTCCTCACATTCTTAGAGGTGGCGAGGTCAGACCTGGCAGTATACTCCAAAAACAACAAATTCATCGCAACATTGGCATACATGGCCGACATCTTCAACTTGTTGAACAATCTGAACACATCGTTCCAGGGCAAAACGAACAAGCAGGCGAAATCCATGTTCGTAATGTATGACAAGATAGCGGCGTTCAAGTCAAAGCTGGATCTATGGAAGAGAAGAGTACAGACCAATGATGAATTTGACATGTTCGAAAACCTGGATGATCTGCTCAGCAAGAGTGTTGAGGAACGTGTGGACATTAAGGATGTCATCGTCGAACATCTGGTGAACCTGCGCAAACGATTTGACGAATACTTTCCTGTTGATCCACGCGTGGAAAAGAGGTGGATCCGAGACCCTTATTCAGTCGACGTTCAGCAGTGCTGCAACTTGTCCAACAGATTGAAAGAGGACTTGATCGACATCGTGTCCGACGGTACACTTGAGACTGTTCAGGAATGACACTTTAGTAAAGTTTTGGCTGACAGTGTCTCATGAGTACCCATAGATTGCACATCTCGCGGTAAAGTTCCTGATGCCATTCACGACGACGTGAATGTGTGAGGCAGGTTTCTCAACGGTGACATATCTGAAGTCCAAGTATCGAAACAAACTGGAGACGGTGGCCCTGTGCGCCCACCTGAGAATCGCATTGTCGCCGCTTCAAAGCCGAATCGATGATCTCATAGCCAATATGCAAAGTCAACCATCGCACTGATGTGGATAATCCACATCTACAATGTTGCTAACGGAACATTTGAATTAGGCTTGTAAGTTTCACTTTCGGGTTTAATCAGTGAAAGTTGTTTATTTAATGTTGTTCATGATAACGGATCATTGAACCTGGATATAAGTTCAGATGCATATCGGGTTTTTTCAGTAAAAGTTATTCTTGTTTTGTTTATCAGTTCATGTTACATTTTAAGTTCATCATCTATTCATGATGAAGGTTAAAATAAAGTTCAAACACCTTATCTTGGCGTGTCACTTTAATAATTAAAGTTTTATTCTATTTCACAAAAGATACACCGCCAATGAATGTTCTGAGATTCATCTTTATCTTCATCTTATTCATTAAATCTTCATCTGGATTCATCGTCGGGGCGGATTCATCTCCTCCGAAGCTGCTAACAAGGCAGGGAGTTTACGCCTGATTGGCTGACAATGATATCAAGTGGGCGGTGTCTGTGATCGAAGTCGCTGCTCATTCTCAAGGGGGGCGTGGTCTCTCGCTCTCTCTCTCCTCATGGTCGTGGAGATCCGTACAAAATAACAACAAAATAAGGACAGTGTTTGGTATGATTGTCGTCACTTTGCTTTATTGTTCAGTTACGAATTGTACTACTGCACAAAGATGTTGAACCGAACCCTTACCAAGATATTATCGTCATAGGCAATCGATATTTCCGTGACGGTTTGTTCGATGGGTCGTGACTGGATGCCTGGGTTTGTTATTGGGTCCTGGGCTAAAAAGGTTGCGGAACGCAGGTCTATACTGCACTGATCTGATAAACTTCATTTTTTAATTTCCAAAAAAACTTCATTTAAAGGAATCTTATCTACTTTTATCACTTACTCTGGATCTCTTTCAGAAGATTGTCATTAATCTGGATAAGTGAGTCAACATTCTGCTCCTCCACCGGGAAGTCCAACAATCTGGGTGGTGCAGGCTCCGTGGTTGAATAATGTGACCTGGACTCCAGCCTTGGTTGGGAGGAGAGAAACATTCATTCAACAAGGAAGGAAGGTGAGGGTTGCCAGTGAGAATAAGGCAATGGATGAGATAGATAAATAAATAAATTATATATATTTTTTTTTTTTTTTTTTTTTTTTTTGCACAAACATTTCAAGTACGGTACATTCAAAAAGTCAAAATTGGACGAAGCTGCCAAATCGTTGTGATCAAAGTATTGCAAAATCCATTGATAAATCATTTAAATTTGCAGGTAGACAAAATATGAGACATTGGGGAATCATCCACCTGATAAATCATTTCAAGTTAAATTATAAGCATCTGAAAATGAAAAGGCAGACAAGACAGCCTCTGCTTTGTATTCAGACTTCCGTTTGCTAAACATGACAAAAACAGCAAAATAAAAATAAAAAATTACGATTTTAGACGACCTCGACCTTTTGACTTCAAAACGCAATTGGCTTCAGTGACCCAATATGCAAACCCTGCGCAAACTTCAAATCAAACGGATAAAAATTTACAATTTTATGCAACCTTGACCTTTAAACTTTTGATCTAAAAAATCAATAAAACAATGGGCTGCACACTTTTGAATGGTGTACCAATTCAGTCACTCAATATGATCATTCTTAAAATTACAGGTCAATCGGAGGAAAATTGACGATGTATGTATGCAACCTTAACCTTTGAACTTTTGATCTGAAAAACAATTGCCTGCTCGCTTTTGATTGGTGAACCAATTCAGTCACCCAATGTGCAAATTCTTAAAATTTCAGGTCAATTGGATGAAAATTGACGATTTTAAGTGACGCTGACCTTTCACCTTTTGGCAAAATTATGAATATGGCTTTTCCATAATCTCTTAATGAAGCTTTATTGAAAATTTGATGAGAAAAGCTGAAATGGTAAAACAAGTTACAACCCGGACAGACGCACGGACACAAACACACACATTGGTGATTGCAAAACCCCATCTGCTGGGAACGAGCTGACAATGGATATTACGAAGTCGATGGCTGCCATTGTAAATGCCCACAATTCCCACCTAAAGCAAGGTTGAAAGACGTCAAAAAGTTCCACCATAAATGACTCAATATCAAATTTTACATTGAAAACATTTTTCCAATTTGACCCGTGACCCGAGATCCCCCACCCCCTGTGGCATGAACCAGGGGCCAAATCCTAAAATTTGTGACATATTTAATGCGTTCCCCAATGATGGTACTTGATCTTTTGAAAACTGCAGGAGGAGGTTTACAACCATCATGACCTTCTGAAACCATGATCTATTTATACACCTCCACAGGAAGTGCGGCCAAAAATGATTTTAAAATACTGATCTTTTACCTTCATGCAATGTGGTGATAGCCTGATAATTAGAATTTATGTGCAACCGCTGAGGAGGTGACAGTGTGACGGAAGGATGGACAGACAGACGAAGCCAATTACAATATCCCACCGTTTTTTTCTTGTTTTTTTTCTTTCAAAAAGCATGGGGATAACAATCACGAGTATAATAGCATGACCGAGTCTGGAGAATCATCGGCTGAGCGAGTGTGAAAAAGTATTGACGTGTCCAAGCTGTCTTAACTTGGACCATTGGATGGATGGACCGAACTGGCTGTTACTCCCTTGGACACATCAGATGAATGGCTGCTTTGTGCGCACGGGATCGCTGGAAGCACAAAGGAGAATCTTAGCTCTTTTGAAATGGGGTTAATTTTCCACACAAATAACAATGTAAGATCAACCTGACGGAGGTACAATGGCGGTATAAAAGAAAGGGAAGAAAATGGGGAAACACTGAAAAAATAAATAATTATATACAAGACAATAAAAATTCAAGGTGCCTCACACCGGCCTGAAGCACAGACGGGAATGGGAACTCTGCCACTCGAGAGGCAATCATAACTCCTTCCCTCACTTTCGGGCAACTGTGCCCCCTTTTAAAGGCACTCCTGTCTCCCCTTTTCAGGATGTTGCCAAGGCCTCACTTTGACGCCTCACCCGAGGACGTGACAGGAGGCTATACATACGATTGCCTTAACCTAAAACCATAACTATTCATTGCAACGAACCACCCTCATATGGTGTACATTTAAACAAGACAATTTTTAAGCTACATTTCCCTGCTTATTACATTGCGAAGGCTAACTACCCAAACATGGACCATACTAATCCATACATTTAACTGTAACGTGGGTTTGGAAATGCACAAATTGGACATCACATCCTTCCTTCAACGTTCAGTGAATCTCCAATGTTATGAGAAAGAACCATCATGGGAACAAGATGAGGATTTCTTGTCGATTTATTTTGGCAGGTCAATTAAACGGAAGAGTTGTGCCAGAATTGTGCCCACGCGAGAACTCTGCGGAAGTTCAATTCAGTGCCGAGTGATTAAATACCCATTTTGTGTTCTTTTCTACACATTTGTTTTCTTTACTACACATGTGATTAAAATACACATGAAAGGGACATGATAAAGGACATGAAAGATACCCTTGCAGTCTTACCTGCACAGCAAATCCTTGTAGCCCTGAAAAGGTAAGAAATAAACAAGGATCAGAATCAGATATATACACAAAGAATTAAGTTAAGCACCCCTACACAACGAATTAAGGTAAGCACCCCCTAATATATATTCTTTGTGTATATGTATACATTGGCATATATTCTAAGGTATGTGAGATCAAATAATGATTGGTATGACATTAGCAATTATCCATTGATGAAATTGAGTGATCAAAGTGAAAAAAAGTGATTGGTTGAGTCAGTGATCCGATCACGTGGGTCCTACACACGTTATTGACGCAAAGATCGCTAGAGGTCATCTCAGAACAATGACTGTACGTTAGAAAACATAAACGTCATCCACACTGTCCGTGATGGACCTATAGCTCCATACTTAAATTGAGGTGAAAATATGCCTAAAATTCCCAAAAAATTTCACCTTAAATTATTCAGAATAAAATATTGAAAACGGCATGATTGTTATGTTTTTATGTGACCATAATATCACTTCTCCAGAAAATATAGCAATATCATGGGTATATTACACTGTTTTGACGACAACAAACTTGTAATGTGCGAGGTTGTAAAAAAACGGGGGGGGTGCTTAACTTAATTCTTTGTGTATACAAGGAAGTCTGATGCAGGTGGGGGCCATCTGGTCCAGAGCTATAGAATACTAGAGTTCAGTGAACTTAACAATAGGCGCCATGTTGTGACTCAACTGTTCATGTGCGGTTTAGCGTTAATTACGCACGATTGGAACGTACATTTGAGACATTTAAGGCTCTTTAGACCTTTTCGACCATTACAGACCTTTTACTTGAGACCCTTTAAAACCTCAAACCCCTTCGACCCTTTCAGCCTCGCAGACTTTTACAAACCTTTGACTTTAGATCCTTTGAACATTCAAACCCTCAAAACTGTTGACCTCATGGAGCTTTAACTTTAGAGCCTGAAGATCCCTCAAGAATTTTAAGACCCCATGAGACCCTCAAGACCATTTGCTATGACTCCAGCTTTTTCATAACTTAGAATGAAACTCTTTGAATGCACCAAGCATGCCAAGTCACAGACAAGGTTTCTTATATCTCAGCTACCCTTTACCGAGACAAAACATCACGATAACACGTCACATTTATTGACGTTTCATCGTTTTCTACAGTGGTACTATTGCTTTCATGCATGTAATATGTGATCCACTCATAATTCTGTGTGGTCCTTGCGGAAGTAATTTTGGGTACATTTAATTTACACAGATTAATTAGTGAATACACATATTAGATTAATGTACACGAGAGGGTCTTCCTCCAATTGGGGTGGGTGGGGGACGGGGGAGGGGGGGGGGGACAAATCCTGTCTGTGTCTCTCTGTCTGTCTGTCTGTCTGTGTCTCTCTGTCTGTCTCTCTGTCTGTCTCTGTCTGTCTGTCTCTGTGTGTTTCAGTCTCCGTCTCCCTGTCTGATAGCTCAGATGGCAGAGCACTGGTACGGTTTTCCAGACGACCTGGGTTCGATTCCTGGTCTGGGCATGTAATTTTCCGACATATATAAATTTAATTATTTATAATTCTGTTCATTTTTCTAATTGCTTCACTAAGCCCCCAGTGGTGTTCATAACAGAGAATACGGATTTGTCCCCCCCAATTGGAGGAAGAACCTCTCGTGTTCAGGCCCTTGGTGCTCCTGTGGTTGGCAGCGAGTGTCCTGGAAGCATTTTTTTTTGTTTGTATACAAGATCGAGGCTCGTGAAAGAGCGAACATTAATCACACAGAAAGACAAACCGACACATAAAACATATAACATCGGGAGCGGTAGACAAGATGGGGAGAGAGGGGGAAGGACACAAACACAACATTTGAGAGCAGGGACCGAGAGACATGGAGACATCGAGAGATCTGAGAGAGGGCGAGGGCTTTGGGGGGGGGGCCATGGGAAGGGGGCGGTGGGAGAGGTATAAAACATATGGACACTGCCAGGACTTCCAGGAAAGAAGTTGGAATTTCAAACAAGGTGGATCTGGGGTGAATTAGCGGGGGTAGAAAAGATCAAGGTTTTGGATGGGGGAAGATAAGAGATGGTGGTGAACAGCTGTTTTAAAGACCTGGAGGGAGGAGTGGGATTGAAGGGAGTGAGGGAGTTTGTTCCAGAGGCGGGAGAAAAGAGGAATGAAAGAGTGAAGGTGAGCAGAGAGCCGAGATTTCGGCAGTTTAACCATCAGAGGTTTGCTGGCAGATCTTGTGCGACCTGTAGGAATATTTGGGGGACAGAGCACAGAGAGAGCTGGGGGTGCAAGGCCGGAGAGGAGTCGGTAGAAGACAGAAAGACCACCTACCTGCCTGCGGTGAGTGAGTGAAAGGCCCTCAGAGATAGCTTCATCGCGGGAGATTCCAATGATTCTGAAAGCTTTGGTTTCAACAGCGTGAAGACGAGCTAGGTGTGAGGCAGGAGCACCGGTCCAGAGGGGAGAACAGTATTCCATTGAGCTGTGGATGAAAGCCTTGTATGTGGTGAGGAGCTCAGGTGTGCCAATAAAGGACTTTGCACGACGGAGGATGCCCAGTCGGCGACTGGCTTTGGAGGCCAGATTTGAAATGTGGTTTTCTCAGGAAAGATCATGGCAGATAGTGAGACCCAAAAGCTTGAGTGACAGAACTTCTTGGAGAGGATTATTCAGAAAGTGGATGGGAGGGTTGTCCAGTCGGTCTTTTCGGAGAGACATCGTAAGTGTGAGATTTGTCAGGATTGAAAGACATGTTCCACTTGTTTGACCAGTCTGTGATTTTGTCCAGGTCTGCAGAGAGTGAGGAGGCTGCAGACTGCCGATCTGAGGGATGAGGAATGGAGCGACAGAGAGTAGAGTCGTCAGCAAAGAGATAGAGAGGATTTTCAAGAGAGTCAGAGAGATCATTGATGAAGACCAGAAAAAGCACAGGGCCCAGAACACTACCTTGGGGAACTCCAGCCTGAACAGGAAGAGGAGATGAGAGAAACCCATTCAGGGCCACACGTTGACGACGACTAGAGAGGAAGTCCGCCAGCCATGCGTGGAGATTTCCATGGATACCAAAGGAGGAGAGTTTGGTGAGCAGAGTGGGGTGCCAGACCGTGTCGAAGGCACGTGATATGTCGAGGGAGACAGCTCTAATTTCCTGTTTGGCATTGAGGACCTCCATCCATTGTTGAGACAGCAGAAGCAGCATGTCCAGAGTAGAGTGACCTGGTCTGAAACCAAAGCATCTTGAAGCAATGTTTCAAATGCGATAAGGAACTGTCGTTCTGTGACGTCACACAGTCGTGCAGTCACGCCCATTGGTGACCTCACAATGAAGGGTTCTGTTGGCTGTCGGTTCTAATAGTCGCATTGAAATGGAATTTCATTTCGACGAAGTTTCGTTCGCTCGTCGATGATGAGCGGTCGTCATGTCTTTGCGTATATTTGCCATCACAATTACTGTTATCCCGTCATTTTCCAGGCAAAATTACGATAGACACATTATTTTTCATCTGTACTCCCATGAAACGCATGGCCTCGCTCAAGCGGTACTCACACCGAAGCATTGAGATAAGATGCGTCCCATTGCTAACGATGGCACAAAATTGGGACCCTGTGGCTTCAGGATTTCCACCGTGTTTGAGGGCAGCAGCAGCAGCAACCTCCTATGCAGTACAAGCTGCAGAATCGATTGTTCTTGGAACAACGTTAATCCTTCTGGTGCCACATGCTGTTACCACTGTCCTATTAAGAACAAATACGCACCATTTGTCAGCTTCAAGAGCTACCACATATGAACTTGTGTTAATAGCTGTGACCAACAACAGAATTCGGCAATGTCCACCACTGAACCCTACTTCTCTTTTGCCTACCACAGAAGATGTTTCGCCGCATGACTGTGAGGAGGTAGTGACGCATGTACTAATGGCACGACCTGACTTGAGACACTCCACTCCAAAATTCTGATCTGGTGTTGTATGTTGATGGGTCATCATCACGTGTAACTGTCTCCTATAATTTTATAGGCCTGAGCTCCGCCACAGCAGCTGAGTTGCTTTTTACAATAACTCAATTTCTCACTGCCCTTCTAATGATCTTAGACCTCCCAACCCCCCGGAGTACCTCTGGCAGCAACGTCCCCACTGGCCCAAACTCTTGTTTGTCTGTGTGTTGTACCCTTCTCCAAACAGTGACAACTCCATCTTCAACTCTCTCTCTCTCAAACAACAAGGACCAACATTTCCCACTCATCCCAACTCTCTCTATTCTCCATATGTGGCAAATTTCAATTGTCACCATGCAAATTGGGTGGGTGGTGGTACCTCTCTCATCAGCTATGGCAATTCAGGAAAGGACTTCTGGACTCCATGGGACCGATTCGATCTGCGAACTTTCCCATCCAGATTTGTCCCAATGGCAAATTCTCCCTTTTGGACGAGGTTGTTGTTGTTTTGTATGCAGCTTGTGGCTACTTGGCTGCATCATTTTCTGTGGGTGCAGCTGTTCTGCTGATGCAATGCCTGATGCAATGCCCTGTTACCAATAAGCTGGTATGCATTTTGTTGACCTCACAAGGATGGCAGGCTGAATCAAACCACCTGGTGTCAATTTGACGTTAATGCAGAGGCTCAAACTCAACACCTTAAGATCTTAAGCCAGCCCCCTCAACCATTAAAAGCCCACACCAGGCTTTAAGGACGAGGTGATAGATTTGGTTCTGGACTTTCCGGATAACACCAGACTAAGTGATGACAAAATTGCTGCAAATTTATCCTGCTCTTCCTCTGCTCCAATTCGTTCATCTGTCCATATGCCTGTGAGAGTGAACATCTCTCTGGAAATATTCAGAGAGCTGCTTCAGCGCCGGCGAGTATGGCAGTTCACTCAGGCAGATTGACCAGGGACTGCAAGCAGCCGTCTATCTCTCTTTAGCACTGGTATCCTATATCTACTGCCCCTGATGGTATCCTATATCCCCAGCACATTGGATGGAGGGTCAAACAGGGGCCACTCCACCAATGGTGAGTGAGAGTGGAGTGGTGGACCCAGTGACGTTGGCATGCGACTTTCTATTAAGTGGGATGCAGGCGAAGATGCTCTCGCTGCCTGCTTACATTTATCCCAGGACCATGGGGAGCACGATGCAGCTGGGAGCCCGAGTGCTGGTGAGGCAGATTCAGCAGAGACAATGCCTGCCAACACCACGCCTCTATGCCGGGTGGCGTTCCTTCCCCCCTGCCGAAGGGAACAACTGTGGACTTGAAAACAAGTCGGTTTGCCCAGAAGTTATTTTTTTTCTTGTGAATGTCCCTCGTCTATCTCTTGTACCAGGCCCAGATAAGGATTGGGCTACTTGAGGACTGACAATTTGTTCCTTCAATTGTGGGCGTATACCGGGTAGTTGTGCAAGGGGAATTATTGTTGGCCTGTGGCGGACACAAGCAAGAGGACACGAATTCAACGCACCAGCAGGTGGCGAGAACATCCAGGCGGGCAACTGGAGGGCATGCCCCGCCTATCGACCGATCGGCCACGCCCGGGGACTAGGCGTGGCCCCGGCACATATATGCGGGCTCCAAGCTCGAGCCCGCCCCGTGCTACAGTTTGAGCTTTCTTAATAAAGACTCTTTTGGTTATCAAACGCATTGTGGCCTACCTCTTTGGCAAGCAAGTTGTGTGCATAGCACCACACTTCACTGGTGACCCCGTGAAGGCTGGTTCAGCCATTGCTGTCCACCGAACGCGCCATGGCCAACAACGCCGTCACGGTAAAACTCCCAGAGTTTTGGGAAGCACAGGCCGATGTGTGGTTCGTGCAGGCCGAAGCACAATTTCAGCTTCGAGGCATAACGGCTGACGAGACCCGTGACTACCATGTGGTCACCTCCCTCGGGCCTGGCACTGCCGCCCGAGTCGTGTCCATCCTGCGGCACCCGCCGGCCGACCACAAGTACGGGGCGCTCAAACGTCTCCTCATCACCACGTTCGGCCTCACGGAGATCGAACGGGCCGACCGCCTCCTGGACCTTCCCGAACTCGGCAACACACGACCATCCGTGCGGATGGATCATATGCTGTCGTTTCTGGGTGACCAAGCCCCGGATTTCTTATTTCGGGCGCTTTTACTACACCAGCTACCTGCACAGGTACGCCTCGCGCTGGCCAGTTCCAAAATAAAAGAACCCCGCGCCCTGGCTGTAGAGGCCGACAAGTTCTTCGCGGCTTGCAACACGCGGGCGGGTTACGGTGCGGCCGTCGTGGATCCCGAGGCTGATGCTGCTGCGTCCCTCGTGGCCGCTGCCGCGCCCCGCCCACCACCACCACCACCACCGCCGCCGAGAAAACCGCTGCCGCCGAAGCCCCCGCCGCCGCAAGCCTGGTGCTCTTACCACGCCAGGTTCGGCCACAAGGCTAGGAAGTGTTGCCCGCCGTGCTCGTTTGACAAGTCGGGAAACTACCGGGCCGGCGCTCGGTAGCGGCCCTGAGCGTCGGCCATTCCGGCAGCCTCCTCTTTATCACGGACACCTTGTCCGAGCGCTGTTTCCTCTGCGATACAGGAGCGCAGGTAAGCGTCATCCCAGCCTACACGTCCGCCAAGCGAACCGCGGGCCGGGGCCCCACGTTGCTTGCCGCCAACGGTACACCCATCCGCACGTTCGGGAAGCGCTGCCTCTCCCTGCGGTTCTGTGGGCAACGCTTTCAATGGTCGTTCGTGACCGCCAGCATGCCGATGGCATTGCTCGGTGCGGACTTCCTATGTGCGAATGGGTTGTTGGTCGACGTAAAGCACAAACGGCTCGTCCAGGCCGAAACCTTTAGCTCGCTCGCTTGTTCGCTGAGCAGCTCGTTGAGCGGCTCACTGAGCGGCTCACCGAGCGGCTTGCTGGAGGGTTCCGTCCCAGCGAGTTTAGTTTGCACGCTTCCGGCAGCGGACGACTTTACCCGCCTCCTCGCTAGTTTCCCGGCCCTCACGCGGCCCACCTTTTCAGCGGTGGCCGTGAAACATGGGGTGGAGCATCACATCCCCACGGTCGGGCCGCCGGTCTATGCCCGGGCACGCTGACTCGAGCCCACGAAGCTCGCCGTGGCGAAAGTGGAGTTCGCCACGCTGGAGCGGCTGGGGATCGCACGGCGCTCCAACAGCGCTTGGGCTTCCCCGCTGCACATCATGCCGAAGCCCGGCGGGGGATGGCGGCCGTGCGGGGACTACCGCCGGCTCAACGATGCCACCACCCCCGACCGCTACCCGGTCCCGCACATTCAGGACTTTTCCGCCCGGTTGGCCAACACGACCGTGTTTTCGAAGGTGGACCTCATCCGGGGCTACCATCAGGTCCCCGTCCAACCGGTCGACGTCCCGAAGACGGCCGTCATCACTCCTTTCGGCCTCTTCGAATTTCTGAGGATGCCCTTCGGGTTGAAGAATGCGGCTCAGGCGTTCCAGCGGCTTATGGATAGCGTCTTGCGCGACTTACCTTTCCTGTTCCTCTACCTGGACGACATCCTAGTCGCGAGCGCGTCCCGGGAAGACCACCTGCTCCACCTCAGCACGCTGTTCGAACGCCTGGGCCAGCATGGCCTAATCATCAACCCTGCCAGGTGCCGTTTCGGTGTCACCACCATCGACTTCTTGGGGCAACGCATCACCGAGCACGGGGCCGTCCCGTTACCGGCCAAGGTGGATGCGGTCAGGGATTTCCCACGGCCCCGCACGGTCAAGGGGCTCCAGGAGTTCCTGGGCATGGTGAACTTTTACCACCGCTTCGTGCCCCACGTCGCCCAGCTCCTCCACCCCTTGCACGAGGCCCTCCGGGGCAAGCCGGGCAAAGGTGACATCGCATGGTCAGCCGATGGCCGCGGCGGTCGCGGGCGCAAAGCTGGCTCTGGCCGACGCCACCATGCTGGCGCACCCGGCGCCCGATGCACCGATCGCCCTCACCACCGACGCGTCGGATTATGCGGTGGGCGCGGTGCACGAGCAATGGTTGCGTGGTGCTTGGCAACCGCTGGCGTTTTTCAGCCGGCAGCTTCGCCCGCACGAACGCCGGTACAGCACCTTCAACCGTGAGTTGTTCGGACTCCACCTGGCGGTCCGACACTTCCGCCATCTGCTGGAGGGCCGCCCGTTCACGGCCTTCATTGACCACAAGCCCCTTGTGTTCGCGATGGCCAAGGTCGCCGAGCCATGGTCGGCACGGCAGCAGCGCCACCTCTCTGCCGTGTACGAGTACACGACGGACATCCGTCACATGGCGGGTAAGGACAACCCGGTGGCGGATTGCCTTTCCCGGTCCGTCGTGCACGCGGTCCACCTCGGGGTCGACTATGCCCAGGTGGCGGAGGCCCAGACCGCCGACCCTGGCGTCCAGGCCTTGCGGACCGCCGTCACGGGCCTCCGTGTCACCGAGGTGCCGTTCGACGTCGCGGGCACGGCCCTCCTATGCGACGTCTCCCTTGGCTGGCGTCGCCCCATCGTGCCCGCTGGCTGGCAGCGCCCGGTGTTCGACGCCATCCACGGCCTGTCCCACCCTGGCGCGTGGGCATCCCAGAAACTCGTCGGGGCAAAGTTCGTCTGGCATGGCCTCCGGAAGGACGTCCGCGACTGGGCCAGGACATGCCTCGTGTGCCAGCGCGCAAAGGTCCACCGCCACACTCAGGCACCGTTGGCCCCGTTCACGGTGCCCGAGCGGCGGTTCGACCACGTGCACGTCGACTTGGTGGGACCTCTGCCCCCCTCGCGAGGGTTCACCCACCTCCTCACCATGGTCGACCGCACCACACGGTGGCCGGAGGCCGTCCCATTGGCGGCGACGTCTGCGGCTGAGGTGGCGCAAGCCTTTATCGCCACTTGGGTTGCCCGGTTCGGTGCCCCCTCGGACATCTCGTCCGACCGCGGCCCCCAGTTCACCTCGGAGCTCTGGGCCGCGGTGGCGCAAGGGCTCATGGTGAAACTACACCACACCACGGCCTACCACCCCCAGGCCAATGGCCTGTGCGAGCGCTTTCATCGCTCCATGAAGGCCGCGCTCCGGGCCAGCCTCTGCGACGGCGGCTGGGTCGACAGACTCCCCTAGGGTCCTGCTGGACCTCAGGACGGCGCCCTAGGACGACCTGCGCACGTCCTCGGCAGAGGTGGTCTTCGGGCAACCACTGCGGGTACCGGGTGAATTTATCCCTGACTCCACGGCTCCTTGGTCCGCGGCACAACAGCGCTCCGCCCTTCAGGAGACCGCATGGAGGTTCGCCCCGGTGCCAACGGCACACCACGGTTGCCCGCCTTCCGACGTCGCCCCGGAGCTTCGCACGGCAAAGTACGTGTTCATCCGGCACGACGCCCACCGGGTACCGCTATGGCCCCCGTACGACGGGCCCTTCCGCGTGGTGGAGACCGGGGACAAATTTTTCACGGTCGACATCGGCGGTGCCCCGGATCGCATTTCCGTGGACCGCCTCAAGCCAGCCCACCTCGACCACCCCCCGCCAGCGGCTCTGCCTCCGCGTCGAGGCCGCCCCCCGGCGGTCGGACCCCCGGCACCCCCGCCAGCAGCTCTTCCTCCGCGTCGAGGCCACCCCCCGGCGGTCGGACCCCCAGCACCCCCCAGCCCCACCGTCCCGCCACCCCCCCAGACCGGCACCCATCGCCAGGGGGCGTTTCGGCCGGGTCATCCGGCTTCCCCGCAAACTCACCCTTCAGGTGCGCGGGAATTCTGGGGGGGGCGCGTGTGGCGGACACAAGCAAGAGGACACGAATTCAACGCACCAGCAGGTGGCGCGAACGTCCAGGCGGGGAACTGGAAGGCATGCCCCGCCTATCGACCGATTGGCCACGCCCGGGGACTCCGCGTGGCCCCGGCACATATATGCGGGCTCCAAGCTCGAGCCCGCCCAGTGCTACAGATTGAGCTTTCTTAATAAAGACTCTTTTGGTTATCAAACGCGTTGTGGCCTACCTCTTTGGCAAGCAAGTTGTGTGCGTAGCACCACACTTCAGGCCTATATATTTTTATGCTTTGCTACCTTTTATTTCCTCTCCAGGCCTACATATCATTTGCAATAAGCAATATAAACTAGATTTGGGCTCTGGGTGAATTGCGGTTGTCCTGGTGGCTTCATCTGTTAGTTTTATACAACCTGTTAAAGGTCAATTGGTCACGGCCTCCGACCCGCCAGACGATCACATACGTGATGTGACTTTGTTTGCTCAGCCAAGGATTAAGATCAGTCATGTGATCGCTTATCAGCATGTCCCTCACTCACTTTGGGGAATCCAATCTGTATGGTAACAAGGTCAAAGGTCATCAAATGCAAATGGAACAGGGGGTATTTGAGGGAGATGAAGGTTGCGGTCGTTTTGACACTAACCAGATTCGAACCAGGCAACCAGTGCAGACTGGGGGGGGGGGGGGGGGGGTAGGCGGGGCTGTAACAATATTATGTTTTAGGAATCACCAAATACTGGACAATTTATAAATGGAATTGTCATACGTGTGTCTGTGTGTGTGTGTGTGTGTGTCTGTGTGTCTGTGTGTCTGTGTGTGTGTGTGTGTGTGTGTGTGTGTGTGTGTGTGTGTGTGTGTGTGTGCGCAAGTGTGTGTCTGCAAGTGTGTGTCTGCAAGTGTGTGTGTGTGTGTGTGTGTCTGCAAGTGTGTGTGTGTGTGTGTGTGTGTGTCTGCAAGTGTGTGTGTCTGTCTGTGTCTGTCAGCCAAATTCAAACCAAAGCCTCAATATCCTATTCTGAAATACTAATGTCGCTCTGAAGTGAAACTCTTAAACTTTGTCTTCTATGCGATGTTCAGAATCAGCCTCACCTCCAGAAATGAAACTGCCTCCAGCTCCTTGAGTGATGCTTTGAGGGTGGATTCTTTTTCACAGAGAGAATCCATCTCCTGTTGCAAGTTCTCTCTCTGGTGTTCAAGGTGAGAAAGCTTCACACTCTGTGTCTCACTGAGCCACCTCTTCATGCGATTTACCTTTTCATCCACAGCTCGATACATCTCTCTTCTCTCCCCCTCCAGCCTTTCCTCCTTCTCTCTGCCCGACACCTGGACAAAATCATTTACGAAGGTTTGTTAAAGTTTCATTGAAAATTATAGAGGTTAAAATTACAACAAAGCGACTTTAGGATCCGTTTTGAAGGAAACAAGACCGAAAGTCTAACAGCGGCGTAGCTGGGCTTGTTTGATACTTTAGTTGAAGAGGATAGTATGACCTGGGTGGAGATACCAGTCAGCAAATAATGTAAGTATTAAATTATTTTCAAGTACTCCAAGTCTCTAAGCTGTCTGTTACGATGGAAGTGAAGAGATTGCATCGAGACACTGACACTGGTTTATTATCTTGCCAAAACGAAGTTTTTGCAAGATGTATTAGTCAGCTTGTATGTTTGTTTTTTTGTTTGTTTTTTATCTTGCCAAAACGAAGTTTTTGCAAGATGTATTAGTCAGCTTGTATGTTTGTTTTTTTTTTTGTTTTTTTTTTTGTTTTTTTGTTTGTGGTTAATCATTTTTTTTCCACGTTTAGATCACTCTGTAGACCACAGTTATTATTGGAAACTCCTGTAACTTCGCATATCAGAGTCCTATAGAGATACCCTTCAGCACCCAAAATTTTGAAGGTCAAGGTCAAAGGTCAAGGTCACTTTGTGGTCAATCATGGAGGTCGACGAAACCCTTATTTTTTGAGTAACTTTGATCGGATCGTCTCCAAACTTCATGGGAATCTAGTATATGGTCCGGCGCTCAGCTGATTAGTTTTTGGTGGCGATCGGCCTTGACCTTCATGGTTAGCGCTGGAGGTCGAAAATTATTGACCCCAAGGTCAAATGTTGAAATCGTTATTTTTTGAGTAACTTTGATCGGATCGTCTCCAAACTTCATGGGAATCTAGTATATGGTCCGGCGCTCAGCTGATTAGTTTTTTGTGGCGATCGGCCTTGACCTTCATGGTTAGCGCTGGAGGTCGACCTTGACCTTTGACCTTGACCTTCAGATCACTCTGTAGACCACAGTTATTATTGGAAACTCCTGTAACTTCGCATATCAGAGTCCTATAGAGATACCCTTCAGCACACAAAATTTTGAAGGTCAAGGTCAAAGGTCAAGGTCACTTTGTGGTCAATCATGGAGGTCGACGAAACCCTTATTTTTTGAGTAACTTTGATCGGATCGTCTCCAAACTTCATGGGAATCTAGTATATGGTCCGGCGCTCAGCTGATTAGTTTTTGGTGGCGATCGGCCTTGACCTTCATGGTTAGCGCTGGAGGTCGAAAATTATTGACCCCAAGGTCAAATGTTGAAATCGTTATTTTTTGAGTAACTTTGATCGGATCGTCTCCAAACTTCATGGGAATCTAGTATATGGTCCGGCGCTCAGCTGATTAGTTTTTGGTGGCGATCGGCCTTGACCTTCATGGTTAGCGCTGGAGGTCGAAAATTATTGACCCCAAGGTCAAATTTTGAAATCGTAGGTACCATATCGAGTAATACCTCATATGAATGCCCTTGATGAGTGCTTCCCAGATCTGTAAACAGTTTGACGCTATGACGTCATTTGATGACGTCATGACGAAAAAACGGAATTTTCATGAAAAAATTATTTCCTCAGTTCTCATCAAAATCTTTCAATATTTCATGTGCGTTGGTCATGAAGACATACTATTCACCATACGAAATTATTAAGGTCAAGGTCAAATGGCAATATACGGTTCACCCTGTGGGTGACATATGTTCATTTTGTTTGTTTTTTTGTTTTTTTGTTTGTGGTTAATCATTTTTTTTCCACGTTTAGATCACTCTGTAGACCACAGTTATTATTGGAAACTCCTGTAACTTCGCATATCAGAGTCCTATAGAGATACCCTTCAGCACACAAAATTTTGAAGGTCAAGGTCAAAGGTCAAGGTCACTTTGTGGTCAATCATGGAGGTCGACGAAACCCTTATTTTTTGAGTAACTTTGATCGGATCGTCTCCAAACTTCATGGGAATCTAGTATATGGTCCGGCGCTCAGCTGATTAGTTTTTGGTGGCGATCGGCCTTGACCTTCATGGTTAGCGCTGGAGGTCGAAAATTATTGACCCCAAGGTCAAATGTTGAAATCGTAGGTACCATATCTTCGCATATCTTCGCATGTAACTTCGCATATCAGAGTCCTATAGAGATACCCTTCAGCACACAAAATTTTGAAGGTCAAGGTCAAAGGTCAAGGTCACTTTGTGGTCAATCATGGAGGTCGACGAAACCCTTATTTTTTGAGTAACTTTGATCGGATCGTCTCCAAACTTCATGGGAATCTAGTATATGGTCCGGTGCTCAGCTGATTAGTTTTTGGTGGCGATCGGCCTTGACCTTCATGGTTAGCGCTGGAGGTCGAAAATTATTGACCCCAAGGTCAAATGTTGAAATCCTTATTTTTTGAGTAACTTTGATCGGATCGTCTCCAAACTTCATGGGAATCTAGTATATGGTCCGGCGCTCAGCTGATTATTTTTTGGTGGCGATCGGCCTTGACCTTCATGGTTAGCGCTGGAGGTCGAAAATTATTGACCCCAAGGTCAAATTTTGAAATCGTAGGTACCATATCGAGTAATACCTCATATGAATGCCCTTGATGAGTGCTTCCCAGATCTGTAAACAGTTTGACGCTATGACGTCATTTGATGACGTCATGACGAAACAACGGAATTTTCATGAAAAAATTATTTCCTCAGTTCTCATCAAAATCTTTCAATATTTCATGTGCGTTGGTCATGAAGACATACTATTCACCATACGAAATTATTAAGGTCAAGGTCAAAGATCAAGGTCACTTTGCGGTCGCTTTAGACATTATATAAATGACGTCATTTGGTGACGTTATAAGGCAAACACGTATTTTTCAAGGTCACTCTCTAGAACGATTATCATCGGAATATCTCGTGGGCAGACATTCCTCAAAGAGTCGCTTCTAGTGGATAGCAGTTCTGTTCACCTCAGTGTGACCTGAAGCAAGTCACTCATGTTCACATTTTGGCAAGATACGGTTCACCCTGTGGGTGACATATGTTCATTATCTTGCCAAAACGAAGTTTTTGCAAGATGTATTAGTCAGTTTGTATGTTTGTTTTTTTGTTTTTATCTTGCCAAAACGAAGTTTTTGCAAGATGTATTAGTCAGCTTGTATGTTTGTTTTTTTGTTTGTTTTTTTTTTTGTTTTTTTGTTTGTGGTTAATCATTTTTTTTCCACGTTTAGATCACTCTGTAGACCACAGTTATTATTGGAAACTCCTGTAACTTCGCATATCAGAGTCCTATAGAGATACCCTTCAGCACCCAAAATTTTGAAGGTCAAGGTCAAAGGTCAAGGTCACTTTGTGGTCAATCATGGAGGTCGACGAAACCCTTATTTTTTGAGTAACTTTGATCGGATCGTCTCCAAACTTCATGGGAATCTAGTATATGGTCCGGCGCTCAGCTGATTAGTTTTTGGTGGCGATCGGCCTTGACCTTCATGGTTAGCGCTGGAGGTCGAAAATTATTGACCCCAAGGTCAAATGTTGAAATCGTTATTTTTTGAGTAACTTTGATCGGATCGTCTCCAAACTTCATGGGAATCTAGTATATGGTCCGGCGCTCAGCTGATTAGTTTTTTGTGGCGATCGGCCTTGACCTTCATGGTTAGCGCTGGAGGTCGACCTTGACCTTTGACCTTGACCTTCAGATCACTCTGTAGACCACAGTTATTATTGGAAACTCCTGTAACTTCGCATATCAGAGTCCTATAGAGATACCCTTCAGCACACAAAATTTTGAAGGTCAAGGTCAAAGGTCAAGGTCACTTTGTGGTCAATCATGGAGGTCGACGAAACCCTTATTTTTTGAGTAACTTTGATCGGATCGTCTCCAAACTTCATGGGAATCTAGTATATGGTCCGGCGCTCAGCTGATTAGTTTTTGGTGGCGATCGGCCTTGACCTTCATGGTTAGCGCTGGAGGTCGAAAATTATTGACCCCAAGGTCAAATGTTGAAATCGTTATTTTTTGAGTAACTTTGATCGGATCGTCTCCAAACTTCATGGGAATCTAGTATATGGTCCGGCGCTCAGCTGATTAGTTTTTGGTGGCGATCGGCCTTGACCTTCATGGTTAGCGCTGGAGGTCGAAAATTATTGACCCCAAGGTCAAATTTTGAAATCGTAGGTACCATATCGAGTAATACCTCATATGAATGCCCTTGATGAGTGCTTCCCAGATCTGTAAACAGTTTGACGCTATGACGTCATTTGATGACGTCATGACGAAAAAACGGAATTTTCATGAAAAAATTATTTCCTCAGTTCTCATCAAAATCTTTCAATATCTCGTGGGCAGACATTCCTCAAAGAGTCGCTTCTAGTGGATAGCAGTTCTGTTCACCTCAGTGTGACCTGAAGCAAGTCACTCATGTTCACATTTTGGCAAGATACGGTTCACCCTGTGGGTGACATAGGTTTATTTTGTTTTTTTGTTTGTGGTTAATCATTTTTTTTCCACGTTTAGATCACTCTGTAGACCACAGTTATTATTGGAAACTCCTGTAACTTCGCATATCAGAGTCCTATAGAGATACCCTTCAGCACACAAAATTTTGAAGGTCAAGGTCAAAGGTCAATGTCACTTTGTGGTCAATCATGGAGGTCGACGAAACCCTTATTTTTTGAGTAACTTTGATCGGATCGTCTCCAAACTTCATGGGAATCTAGTATATGGTCCGGCGCTCAGCTGATTAGTTTTTGGTGGCGATCGGCCTTGACCTTCATGGTTAGCGCTGGAGGTCGAAAATTATTGACCCCAAGGTCAAATGTTGAAACCCTTATTTTTTGAGTAACTTTGATCGGATCGTCTCCAAACTTCATGGGAATCTAGTATATGGTCCGGCGCTCAGCTGATTAGTTTTTGGTGGCGATCGGCCTTGACCTTCATGGTTAGCGCTGGAGGTCGAAAATTATTGACCCCAAGGTCAAATGTTGAAATCGTAGGTACCATATCTTCGCATATATTCGCATGTAACTTCGCATATCAGAGTCCTATAGAGATACCCTTCAGCACACAAAATTTTGAAGGTCAAGGTCAAAGGTCAAGGTCACTTTGTGGTCAATCATGGAGGTCGACAAAACCCTTATTTTTTGAGTAACTTTGATCGGATCGTCTCCAAACTTCATGGGAATCTAGTATATGGTCCGGCGCTCAGCTGATTAGTTTTTGGTGGCGATCGGCCTTGACCTTCATGGTTAGCGCTGGAGGTCGAAAATTATTGACCCCAAGGTCAAATGTTGAAATCCTTATTTTTTGAGTAACTTTGATCGGATCGTCTCCAAACTTCATGGGAATCTAGTATATGGTCCGGCGCTCAGCTGATTATTTTTTGGTGGCGATCGGCCTTGACCTTCATGGTTAGCGCTGGAGGTCGAAAATTATTGACCCCAAGGTCAAATTTTGAAATCGTAGGTACCATATCGAGTAATACCTCATATGAATGCCCTTGATGAGTGCTTCCCAGATCTGTAAACAGTTTGACGCTATGACGTCATTTGATGACGTCATGACGAAAAAACGGAATTTTCATGAAAAAATTATTTCCTCAGTTCTCATCAAAATCTTTCAATATTTCATGTGCGTTGGTCATGAAGACATACTATTCACCATACGAAATTATTAAGGTCAAGGTCAAAGGTCAAGGTCACTTTGCGGTCAATCATGGAGGTCAACGAAACCCTGGCAAGATACGGTTCACCCTGTGGGTGATGTTTTATTCTTTATGTTGGTCAGTTTATTAACACTATCAAAGTGACCTTCGCACCATCCCGACACACACCAGTGTGTGCGTTACGGATTGAGGTGTTTTATGGCAGCCGCAGTGCAAATCCTGCCACCAACCTCCTTGAGAGGACCCAGTGAGTTGGTATTCATTTTACAGACCATGGAAGGATGACAGGCTGAGTCAACCTCACCTGGTGTCAATCCAACAGCTGACCAGGATTCAAACTCAGGACACTAGGACCCCAAGCCCTCCACACTAACCGCTAGCCAACACCAGGCAGGGTGGTTGGAGGCAGTCATAAGAAATGCTTCAATGTTTGGAGCCCTGAATCAAAGGTTTAATTAGAAATGATCTGGGGGGCATGCACCCCCCCCCCCCCCATCATGTATAATCACCCTGTTCTCATAATTTTAGTTCCCCCCCCAATCATCAAGTGTGATAATTTGCCCCAACCAGGTATATGACGTAATATATGAACATTCCCTGAAGGGTGTTGAAGGAAACATAACGAGCAAAGCCAAATGGCATTACTTACATTCCACCTTTCAGAAGCGTAATTATCGGCTGTAAAACTCACCCGATATGTGGGATAAATATGTCAGGGACATACACACACACATACATACATACACACATACACACATACGGAGAGACAAACACTGTAAACACAGGAACCAAACATCAACGCCAAAAAAATAGTTTGTTTAATCACGAATTTGCCAGGTCTGAAAGCCTCTTTGCGAGTTTGAAGAAGAGGAAGAAGCGCTAATGTTGGGATTATTCACACAGCAGTTTAAACGGAAACATTTCTTATTCTACAACAGTAGAAACCCTTTAGAACAGGGGTTCTTAACCTGTGGTCCATGGACCCCTTTGGGGTCCGTGGATGGGCTTCAGGGGGTCCGTGAACCAGGCACATAAAAATTATTTAAAATGTATTTTCGCTAGTTTTTTATAAAAAGTTTTATTTTTTGTCCATGTGCAGGATGTTGTGTACTTATTCTTGCTTACATCGGCATGCACTGGCATCAAAGACTCTGCCAACAATCCTGAAAGAAGTCTTGTCGACTGCCGTGAAAGTCGTCAACTTCATCAGAGCCAGGGCTCCGAACCATCGCGTTTTCAAGGGGTTTTGTCACGAAATGGGAGCAGAATACGAAGTTCTTCTCGACCACACAGAAGTTCGCTGGCTTTCCAGAGGACAAATCCTGAAGCGCTTGATGGAACTTAGGGCAGAAGTTTCACTTTTTTGAGAGAAAAGGAAAGTCCACTATCGGAAAAGTTTCACAGGGAGGAGTTAATTCACGGCTTGGCTTATTTGGCGGATGTTTTTGGCCATATGAATGTGGTAAGTCTTTCGATTCAAGGCCCTGCAGTCACGATCATGGATGCTGCTGAAAACCTTCAAGCTCTTTTGGCCAAGCTGCCACCTTGGAAGAGGAGATTGGAGGCAGACAACGATGCAAACTTTCCAATGCTGGAGGAAGTGCTTCTGCAGGATGGAGTCGAGAGAGACAAAGCCCTGTCAATTTCTCTGCAGGCAGAAATGCGCAGACACCTGGAAACTCTGCAGAACTCTTTCGAAGGTTACTTCTGCTCAGATGACCTTAAAGTTGAAATGTGGATTCGTAATCATTTCCTTGCTGATATAAACTGTATTAATGATGCAGACCTTGCCAAAGATGACCTCATTGACCTGAGGACAAAGGAAATGATACGACACGAGTTCAAGTCGAAGAGTCTTGGATAATTTTGGTGTTCCTTGACACAAGCCGACCCTCGTCTGGCAAAGCGAGCTCTGGGAGCTCCGATTCTGTTTGCAACCACATCTCTTTGCGAATCAGGATTTTCAGCACTTGTTACCATCAAAACGAAAAGTAGAAATCGATTGTATGACAAACATGACATGCGTGTTGCCTTGTCAAAGACCACTCCCCGATTTCATCTTCTTATTGAAGCCGAACAACAACAGCCTTCTCACTGAAATGTACTTTTGAGCAGAATTAAAGTTAATTTTTTGTTTAATTTGCACAACTTGGACATATTGCATTTTATTCAGGGAATGGTCATTGATTTTTGCATAAAAAAGTGAGATATATTCTTGTAAAGATTGTTTTTTTATTCTGATTATGACGGGATGTGAAGGAAATAATTTTCCGATGCAATACAATTTATTCAATGTATGCAAAGTTTTGTGTGTATGTGCATTTTTCTGGGGAGGGGCTTTCGCAGATTCTCAAAAAGGGGTCCATGACTCAAAAAGGTAAAGATCCCTGCTTTAGAAGGACACAGAACGAGCATACAAAATTATATATACAGCAGTGATATTTTGCAAAAGCAACAAGAAAGAGCAATCAGAGATTGAAAACACTCGCCAGGATGTTTTCAGTGGTTCTAAGGCTTTTGTGTAAAATCAAATATGGCGGCCGAACGTGACCGATGACGTCATTCTTTTTTCTCCACAAATTTAAACCGAGATTATGCTCAATAAATTTCATCTTGATCGGATGAAGTTTTGTTCATGTCGAATTATGACGTCATAATGGAGGCACCTATGACATCATTAACATAATTTACTCCACATGGAGAGTTCTTTACAATGAGCCATGTCTCAATTTTTTCTATTAAGCGCTGTCAGATAGAGGTGCATAGATTCTCGGTTTTTCCAAGATGGCGGCCAAACCACGTGACCTATGACGTCATAATTATCATTAAAAATTATACAGGTGGAGTTGCAGATGTTGAAAATTTCCTGTCAATCGGACCAACCGTTGCAGAAAAAAAATATTTATTCTGTGCAGACAAACAAACAAATTCAAACAGACAGACAAACAAAAACGGACTCAAATGCAACACACTCTCCTCAGGTGAGGGTTAAAAATAAAAATAAAAACTACACAAAAGGATCCCACAATCAACGACAAGAACCACAGCCACAATCATCGAGTGTTATAAAAGATCCTTATTACCTCCGCCACCAAAGCTGGATGGGGGTTATGTTTTCAACCCTGTCTGTTTGTGAACAAAATATCTCAAAACGTTGTGGACGGATTCGGACGAAATTTGGCAGAGAGGTTGTGTATGTGACAAGGACGACTCGATTCGATTTTGGTGAAGATCCGGATCCAGCGAGTAGAGTTTTTAAAGTGATTCTTCACCATTGAGTGATGTGGCCAACCAGGCGGAGGAATGCTCTCCACCAAGTGCCGTTCTAATTTTCACGTGTTTTACTTCACGTGTTTTACTTCATGTGTTTCACGTGTTTGTTTGTGTTTCAGACTGAATGAAAAACGTACAGGTAGAGCATACAGATTGTGATACATGACAGGTTCAACGATATGCCCGGCGTCACGCCATAATGACGTGACATCACCCCTGTCAGGTAACCAGATCCTCAGCTCTGATTGGTGTACATTTGAGGGGACATACATGCATACATACATACATGCATGCATTTGGACAGACAAACACCGTTCTAGACGACTTTGCCTGATGGGCGACGCTGTAAAAATAAAGTAGAAATGGAAACACTCCCGGCTGCAATGCTGGTCAGTTCCACCAAACCACGGGGTTTCAACATTTCCCAAGTCCAGATTTGTATTAACGAGAGAATTTTTGATGTATTATATATTGAATCAAAAAGTATGGGTCTGAAATATGAATGCAAGTTGAAAGAAAACATGAAAACATCTTCCTGAGAACAAACAGTAAGGATTGAAAGTCTCTTATAAACATCTCGATGTAATTGTTTCTGCGATCACCTGGAATGTTATTTTCTTTTATTCCCATCCATCTCGATTCTCTTCTTATTGTTTTGTCCAATTTGAATTTGTTGTAATGTAAAAAAATTAAAAAATTCCAACAAACTTAAATCTTGTTTCACAATCAATGTAAATATACTAAAAAGATAATCGTCTCTTAAAATGCAGATTGTAATGTTTTTCCATGTTTTATTTTCATTTTATTATAATGACAGCCAATGATTGATGTCCCTTACCTGTGTATCCCGAACCTCTTCATGCACCTGCTGAATCTGGGACCCAACTTGCTTTATCGACTCAACGAGAGGAGGATACTTTGCAGCCAAAATTCCCTGCATTGATTAAAGAAACTTCAGTTAACAATAAAAAAGCAAAATTTATATGGAAATTAAATATTTCACATTCAATTTAAATATCGACTTGAAATACATTTGTGAGAAATATCACAATGATTGAAGATTATGAGATGAACCTGGAAAAATGTCCTTTATTTAAATGACGCCGATGCAGGATGAAAAGAGAAAAGAGGAACATGAACTCAAATGTGGATTCTGGAATCATCACCTGGCAGGAGGATTGCTGGCGAGAATAAAAAAGAACCACCTTCAGAGGCCATTTCCCCCCCGCAGAGCGGGGGTTGGCCGTTTTTTGGGCACCGTGGTCCCCTTTTCGAAGCAATGTTTGATGGCCGGATGCCCTTCCTCCCGCCAACCCTGTTAGTCGCCTCTTGCGACACACAGGGAATTACCAGTGAACTGGTACACAAATTGCCGACCCCGGAAGGATGACAGGCTGAATCAACCCCCCTGGCGTTAATTCAACGATCGACAGGGATTCGAAAAGAGGATCCTCGGATCCCAAGCCGGCACCCTAACCGCTAAGCCAACCCCAGGCTGGCGAGACTGTGCTGAATTAATAACTTTGAGACATAAGCACGACAAGACACTTAAGTTAATCTGTGAAGGAAGCACATCATGTGGTTAAGATAATTTGTGTTAAAATATTGATTTGAGAAAAGGATTGGATAAATATAGAAATAAGCTAAACCCCACACCCTTGTATCCATAAACTACAATCCACCATTATAAACGAGAAAGATGTTACACTCGGAGTGTATTCCGACATACAGGCCGGGCGTTACCTCAATGTGTCTGCCGTCCCTCACATAGACGTTAAAACTGGGTGTCCTCTCTGGTCTTATTAGTTGGTGGATGTTAAAGTTCCAACACTGTCCTTTGTAAAGCATCGGCGAGTTATCACTGGTAACATAATCAAATTCCGAATTCATTCCTGGACCACAGGTAGCAAGTGGTCTGCTCTTCTTTGAGAGTCCTCAACACCAGGTTACATTGCTGGCTATGTGCGACAATGGTTACAGTCTCGGCCGGTTATTTCAAATGATTATTGTCGACTGTGTTTTTAAAACAAGGAGGGTAACCAATTCGTTCATATATCTATCTATCTTCTATATTTATAACGTTTTTGTTTGTTTGTTTGCGCAAGCTAATCTCCTGAACGGTGAAAGATAGGAGGGGGGTTTTAGGCTAGGTGGCGAGATCGGTAGAGGCCCACCTCGGCCGGGCCGGGCCCATTTCGCAGTTTAAAGCTGGGCTGAATTATAGTAGTCAATCTTCTACGGCCGCAAGTAAAAGCTGAATTATGGTAGTAAATTCATTCAAAAAGAACCAAAAATGTCGGGACGGGCCCCGGGAAGGTTACAGGCTCGGTGCCGAGGCCGGACGAGGCCGCATCGGCCGGGCTGGGCCCATTTCGCAATTAAAAGCTGAGCTGAATTATACAGTCATGTGAAAAAGTAAGTACACCCCATGTAAAGTTTTGACTTTTTCAACATATTTCAACATACAGCTATTTGATCTTCATTTCAACAATATAGATAAAGGTGATATAATATTACAAATATCATGAAACATTTACATTTTGTAGTCCATTGTATAATTTAAATAAACATAAATGCAAATTTCACATGTGGAAAAAGTAAGTACACCCCTACATTTATCACTACTTCATATACCTAAAATTAGAATCAGGTGCACCAGCTCAGGTGCAAATGATTAGAACATTGTTAGAGAGGATCTTGGAGGAACCTGTCTTATTTAAACCTCAGACATTTAGTTTGGTTTGCTCTTTGTTGTTGAAGTGTGCGGCGTCACCATGCCTCGATCAAAAGAGCTCTCTGAGGCCTTCAGAAAGAAGGTTGTCGATGCCTAAGAGTGTGAGAATGGATTTAAAAAGATCTCCAAACAATTTGAAATCAATCATTCGACTGTCCGGAAGATAATCTACAAGTGCAGAAAATTCCAAACAACTGCCAACTTGTTCAGGCCAGGCCGCCCCAGCAAGTTCAGCCCGAGAGCAGACCGCAAGATGCTGAAAAGTCTCTAAGAACCCCAGAATGTCATCACGGGACCGACAGGTAGCTCTTGCCACTGTTGATGTCAAAGTGCACGAGTCCACCATTAGAAAGAGGCTGCACAAATTTGATCTACATGGGAGGTGTGCCAGGAGGAAACTTTTGCTGTCCAGAAAGAACATCAGGCCAAGACTAAAGTTTGCCAATGAACACCGAGGCAAAGACTAACACTTCTGGAACAATGCGCTCTGGACAGATGAGTCAAAGGTAGAGCTATTTGGCCACAGTACCAGAAGACATGTTTGGCAAAAACCAAAGACAGCATTTGACCACAAGAACCTGATACCAACTGTAAAGCATGGTGGTGTAAATATTATGGTTTGGGGCAGCTTTGCTGCATCAGGGCCTGGGCAGCTCACCATCATAGAATCCACTATGAATTCTTCATTGTACCAGAGGGTGCTTGAGGATAATGTGAGGCCATCTGTCGGAAAGTTGAAGCTCAACCGAAGATGGACCTTGCAACATGACAATGACCCTAAACATACCAGTAAATCCACCAAGGAATGGCGGAAAAGAAAGAAATGGAGGGTTCTGGAATGGCCAAGTCAAAGCCCGGATCTAAATCCCATCGAGATGTTGTGGGGGGATTTGAAACGAGCTGTGCATGCAAGAAACCCCTCAAACATCGCACAGCTGAAAGAATTCTGCATGGAGGAAGGGGCAAAAATTTCTCCCAGTCGATGTTAGAGACTGGTAGACAGTCATAAGAAACGCCTACTTGAGGTTGTTTCTGCCAAAGGGGGCAATACCACCTATTAGAGGCAAGGGTGTACTTACTTTTTCCACATGCGAAATTTGCATTTATGTTTATTTAAATTATACAATGGATTACAAAATGTAAATGTTTCATGATATTTGTTATATTATATCACCTTTATCTATCAATATTGTTGAAATGAAGATCAAATAGCTGTATGTTGAAATATGTTGAAAAAGTCAAAACTTTACATGGGGTGTACTTACTTTTTCACGTGACTTTAGTAGTCAATCTTCTACGGCTGCGAATAAAAACTGAATTATAGTGGTAAATTCATTCAAAAAGAACCCGGGCAACGCCGGGTGCTTTCGGCTAGTATATATGTAAAAGAAAGTTTTTGTTTGTTTGTCTGCACGTGCTAATCTGAACGGTGAAAGATAGGAGGAAACCTCTGAAACAAAAAATGTCGGGACGGGCCCGGTGAAGGTTATAGGCTAGGTGGCGAGGCCGGTCGAGGCTGCCTCGGCCGGGCTCATTTCGCAATTAAAAGCCGAGCTGAATTATAGGAGTCAATCTTCTATGGCCGCGAGTAAAAGCTGAATTATAGTAGTCAATCTTCTATGGCCACGAGTAAAAGCTGAATTATTGTAGAAAATTCATTCAAAAAGACACCGGGCAACGCCGGGTGCATTCGGCTAGTTTCATTATAAAGCCAAAACCAATTCCTGAGCAAATTACACAGAAATGAGATTAATGTTTTTGAACCGATTCAGATACCTTGAATTCAGCAAGAGCCACCTCCACAGGTACAACTTCATGGTCCTGATGTTCAGCTTTACACAACAGAGACACCAAGCTCTCATCGTCCTTGCAGTAGAAGTGGATCGAGTTCCCATGCTCGGTACATCCGGGATCTTCCACTTTCATTTCCGGCTCTACAAGGTTGTGCCCTTTGTGTTTAGGGGGCTTCACGTGTCTCTCACAGCACACGGTCTCATATGGTACACACCGCATGGCTGCCTCTTCATTACACACCTCATAGTGACTCTCACGGCCTCCCACATTCACCCTCCTGTTCACTGTGCCATCATCACCTTCACCATCCTTTCCCGCAGCTTGACCCCCAACAATGTGACTACCTTCACCTTCTCTCAGCTTCATCTGTTCTACCAACCTTGCAAGGATCACATTCTTTTGGAGTTTTGGTTTTTGTGGAAAAATCTCACGACAATTTGGACAAAGACAAGCAGTGGATTCTTCTCTGCTTTCCCAATAATACTCGAGACAGGAAGAACAAAATGAGTGCCCGCAAGGCAGTGCAACTGGCTCTTCAAACAGTTGCAAACAGATAGCACATGTGAGCTCATTGGAGCTATCTTCGAAATAAGAAGATGACGCCATTTCCCCAGGAAGAGAGATGGAACCTGCTGGTCAGATCGTGGTTACAAATGACAGCATTAGCAAATATTAAACAATACTCAGTTGTCAACTTAGAAAACAAGACACACCCCAACCAATCCACATGAAAAACAATCACCCTGGTGATGTTCCTTCCCTCCCCACCCGCCAGCATCACCTCCTGCTCCTCCCCCCATTCTTCCAGCCAATGAACATAAGTTGATAAATCTCTAAGAGATGGAATTATTGTAAAAAAAAAAAAAGACTTTTGGCCATCATAAGCGGCCAACATGGCGGCTCCTCACTCACAACGGGCACGCCATCGTTCGGTAGCAAAGCCCATGGCAGTGAGGAGCCTTTGGCTGTCAGTTCCTCTTTTTGTTGTGAAAGTCAAGGATCATGTAAAAGGTACAACACAGAATGGATCAGGATGGAACAGAACATAAAGGATCTAAATATCGAGGGCAGAAAAGATTATCGTTGCTCATGTGGGATGATCTGAGATGGTGGTGAACACCTGTCTTGAAAACCTGAATGGGAGAATGAGATTGAAGATTTTGGATTTTGTGAGTTTCACCACAAGGAGGTTGATGGTGAAGCTGATCGGTCTGGAGTTAAGGTGTTTCAGATTTTGCACCTTTTTATGTAATGTGGTGATGCTGGCTGATTTCAAAGCAAATGGAAGATGACTTAGAGCAAATGAAAGGGTGAAAGGGGCAGAAAAGATAAGTGCAAGACCAGAAAAGTCCGTTTTTCGGACACGTGAGCTGATGCCATCCGGTCTCGTGGCAAAATCAGTCAAGGGTTGCGAGAAACCTCAATATTCACAGGTCCAAAATGGACATAATGAGTCCAGGAACAGTCGGACACAACTGAGGAGGGTGGGTACATACAGAAAACGAGGGGTTGCGGACACAATAAGCAATCACAGAATTGAGGCATTCGGCCTTCTCACGAGTAGAGTCGGCCATGGTGCCATTTCAAGAGAGGGAAGTGAGGAATCGGGAACATAATCTGGAGACAGACTTAATGAGGTGCGACCAAGTTTTAGAGGAGGGAGATAAGTTTGAAAGTTAATTCTTGTGGTTGGACAGATGTTTTTTGTCTCTCCTGAGAGTGGACACACACATGTTGCGGGCTTTGTGGAATGATCTGAGATTGCCTTCAGTTGGGTTTGCTTTCCAGCAAGAGAAGGGAAGCTGTTTCAGAGCAACTGCCTCGCCACTGGATTCCGTGTCCCATGGGCGGCTATTTTCAGACAACTGAAGACGAGATGGGATGGATCTGTGCATAAGATAGAGTAGCTTCCTCTGGAAAAATTCCCAGGCTGATTTGATACCGGGGGTGGGAAAAATAGGAGACCAATCCTGGAATGATTCTGTGCTTTCTATTATTCTGTGATTCTGTGATTGCATGCAATCTACCCTTATAAGTACCAAGTGTAATTTCAAACAAACCATTCATTAATGTGATGGTAGAGAGCGGACATGATGGGATAAATGTTCTCATGTGTCCGAGTTTCTTATTTATCCAAATATTACAAACACAGATGCATCAAATGTAACAAACATCTCTCTTCTTGTTACCAACAAACAGAGCTAATGACATTTTAAACACAAAGAGGAGGGCGAAGCCTTTTCATACAAGAGGATTACAAGTGTGCCAAGTCTTTTATCACAACGTACACATCAAATATGTATTGGTCCTTCAGAGGGATGAAACTGACCACTTGGACATTGCATTGGTCATCAAGTGTGAACAACCTTCGTCACCCGAAGCAGTACATGAAATGGTGGTGTACGAGTAGAGGATACAATTCCTTTTTAACATGAAACACATGTTCAGGATTGTCATTCTAAAAAACCTGTTGAACCTGAACGGGATCCAGGATGAGTTATTAATCTAAAGCAACCTCAACAATTCCATAGTTATGAATCATTGTTTTAGGATAACAAAATCATTTCAACACAACTTTGGAAAGTGTGTTTGTTTTCGGCCATTATCATGGAATTAGAAATTCTCAAGAACCAAGTTTTGCAGAACTCAGTGTTACACCTTTGTGCTGAGGTAATCCTTGGGGTTCTTCTTCACCGTTAAGATGAGATTCAGTACAGTATGGATTTGCGAATCCAGTCCCCTTTGTGGGTCCAATGGACATCATTAAATTCCTGTCCACATGTCGATCTGTTGTCATTATCTCATCTTCTTCCCAAAATCCGTCAAACTTTTCTGTTGAACGACACTCGAGGGTGATAACGGAAGCTGTCATGTGATGATATGTGAGGTCAAGTCTTCGGTCATGTCATGCCTTGCATCTCAAAGCCTGTTATTCCAAATATCCTCTGGTGTCCTGTCAGAGCGGGCTTCTTTCGGATCACCAACCTTGGTCTCCCCAGGTTTGAAAACAAAGATTAAAATGGATATTTCATTTGAGACCAAATTTAACTGCTTTAATTATCGACAGGTCCAGTCCTATTCCTGATCTTCATCAATGATCTATCTGACCCTCGAGATCTAGAAAATCCTCTATATCTATTTGCTGATGATTCCATCTTCTGCCGTGACATCCCTCATCCTTCAGACAGGCAGGCTGCAGCCACTTCCCTCTCTTCAGACCTTGACAAAATGATAAGCTGGTCAAGTCAAACACTTGGAATATGTCTTTCAATCTTGATAAATCTCATACTCTCACTCTATCTCTCTCACTATCTCTATCTCTATCTCTATCTCTCTCCCCAAGGAC
>NW_027619360.1:0-44701 GCF_964187855.1 Myxine glutinosa
AACACAAGTGTGAAAAGTGGTTTTTCAACACTAACACAAGTGCGAAAAGTGGTTTTTCCAACACTAACACAAGTGCGAAAAGTGGTTTTTCACACTAAACACAAGTGCGCAAAAGTGCTTTTTCCACACTAATACAAGTGCAAAAGTGGTTTCTGCCTGCACCAACACAAGTGCGAAAAGTGGTTTTTCAACACTAACGCAAATGCAAAAAGTGGTTTTTTCAACACTAACACAAGTGCGAAAAGTGTTTTTTTCCACACTAATACAAGTGCAAAAGTGTTTTCTGCACCAATCACAAAGTGCGAAAAGTGTTTTTTCAACACTAACACAAGTGCGAAAAGTGGTTTTTCAACACTATCACAAGTGCAAAAAGTGTTTTTTCCACACTAATACAAGTGCAAAAGTGGTTTCCTGCACCAACACAAGTGTGAAAAGTGGTTTTTCAACACTAACACAAGTGCGAAAAGTGGTTTTTCAACACTAACACAAGTGCGAAAAGTGGTTTTTCAACACTATCACAAGTGCAAAAAGTGTTTCTTCCACACTAATACAAGTGCAAAAGTGGTTTCCTGCACCAACACAAGTGCGAAAAAGTGGTTTTTCAAAACTAACACAAGTGTCAAAAGTGGTTTTTCAACACTATCACAAGTGCAAAAAGTGTTTTTTCCACACTAATACAAGTGCAAAAGTGGTTTCCTGCACCAACACAAGTGCGAAAAGTGGTTTTTCAACACTAACACAAGTGCGAAAAGTGGTTTTTCAACACTAACACAAGTGCGAAAAGTTGTTTTTCAACACTATCACAAGTGCAAAAAGTGTTTTTTCCACACTAATACAAGTGCAAAAGTGGTTTCCTGCACCAACACAAGTGCGAAAAGTGGTTTTTCAACACTAACACAAGTGCTAAAAGTGGTTTTTCACACTAACACAAGTGCGAAAAGTGGTTTTTCAACACTATCACAAGTGCAAAAAGTGTTTTTTCCACACTAATACAAGTGCAAAAGTGGTTTCCTGCACCAACACAAGTGCGAAAAGTGGTTTTTCAACACTAACACAAGTGCTAAAAAGTGGTTTTTCAACACTAACACAAGTGCGAAAAGTGGTTTTTTCAACACTATCACAAGTGCAAAAAGTGTTTTTTCCACACTAATACAAGTGCAAAAGTGGTTTCCTGCACCAACACAAGTGCGAAAAGTGGTTTTCAACACTAACACAAGTGCGAAAAGTGGTTTTTCAACACTAACACAAGTGCGAAAGTGGTTTTTCAACACTATCACACAAGTGCAAAAAGTGTTTTTTCCACACTAATACAAGTGCAAAAGTGGTTTCCTGCACCAACACAAGTGCGAAAAGTGGTTTTTCAACACTAACACAAGTGCAAAAAGTGGTTTTTCAACACTATCACAAGTGCAAAAAAGTGTTTTTTTCCACACTATTGCAAGTGCAAAAGTGGTTTCCTGCACCAACACAAGTGCGAAAAGTGGTTTTTCAACACTAACACAAGGGCGAAAAGTGGTTTTTTCAACACTACAACAAGTGCGAAAAGTGGTTTGTCAACAATAACACAAGTGCGAAAAGTGTTTTTTCCAAACTAATACAAATGCAAAAGTGGTTTACTGCACCAACACAAGTGCGAAAAGTGGTTTTTCCAACACTAACACAAGTGCGAAAAGTGGTTTTATCAACACTAACACAAGTGCGAAAAGTGGTTTTTCAACACTATCACAAGTACAAAAAGTGTTTTTTCCACACTAATACAAGTGCAAAAGTGGTTTCCTGCACCAACACAAGTGCGAAAAGTGGTTTTTCAACACTAACACAAGTGCGAAAAGTGGTTTTTCAACACTATCACAAGTGCAAAAAGTGGTTTTTCCACACTAATACAAGTGCAAAAGTGGTTTCCTGCACCAACACAAGTGCGAAAAGTGGTTTTTCTAACACTAACACAAGTGCTAAAAAGTGGTTTTTCAACACTAACACAAGTGCGAAAAGTGCTTTTTCAACACTATCACAAGTGCAAAAAGTGTTTTTCCACACTAATACAAGTGCAAAAGTGGTTTCCTGCACCAACACAAGTGCGAAAAGTGGTTTTTCAACAACAACACTAGTGCGAAAAGTGGTTTTTTCAACACTAAAACAAGTGCGAAAAGTGGTTTTTCAACACTATCACAAGTGCAAAAAGTGTTTTTTCCACACTAATACAAGCGCAAAAGTGGTTTCCTGCACCAACACAAGTGCGAAAAGTGGTTTTTCAACACTAACACAAGTGCGAAAAGTGGTTTTTCAACACTAACACAAGTGCGAAAAGTGGTTTTTCCACACTAATACAAGTGCAAAAGTGGTTTACTGCACCAACACAAGTGCGAAAAGTGGTTTTTCAACACTAACACAAGTGCGAAAAGTTGTTTTTCAACACTATCACAAGTGCAAAAAGTGTTTTTTCCACACTAATACAAGTGCAAAAGTGGTTTCCTGCACCAACACAAGTGCGAAAAGTGGTTTTTCAACGCTAACACAAGTGCGAAAAGTGGTTTTTCAACACTAACACAAGTGCGAAAAGTGGTTTTTCCACACTAATACAAGTGCAAAAGTGGTTTCCTGCACAAACACAAGTGCGAAAAGTGGTTTTCAACACTAACACAAGTGCGAAAAGTGGTTTTTCAACACTAACACAAGTGCGAAAAGTGTTTTTTCCACACTAATACAAGTGCAAAAGTGGTTTCCTGCACCAACACAAGTGCGAAAAGTGGTTTTTCAACACTAACACAAGTGCTAAAAGTGGTTTTTCAACACTAACACAAGTGCGAAAAGTGGTTTTTCAACACTATCACAAGTGCAAAAAGTGTTTTTTCCACACTAATACAAGTGCAAAAGTGGTTTCCTGCACCAACACAAGTGCGAAAAGTGGTTTTTCAACACTAACACAAGTGCGAAAAGTGGTTTTTCAACACTAACACAAGTGCGAAAAGTGGTTTTTCAACACTATCACAAGTGCAAAAAGTGTTTTTTCCACACTAATACAAGTGCAAAAGTGGTTTCCTGCACCAACACAAGTGCGAAAAGTGGTTTTTCAACACTAACAAAAGTGCGAAAAGTGGTTTTTCAACACTAACACAAGTGCGAAAAGTGTTTTTTCAACACTATCACAAGTGCGAAAAGTGGTTTCCTGCACCAACACAAGTGCGAAAAGTAGTTTTTCAACACTAACACAAGTGCGAAAAGTGGTTTTTCAACACTAACACAAGTGCGAAAAGTGGTTTTTCAACACTATCACAAGTGCAAAAAGTGTTTTTTCCACACTAATACAAGTGCAAAAGTGGTTTGCTGCACCAACACAAGTGCGAAAAGTGGTTTTTCAACACTAACACAAGTGCGAAAAGTGGTTTTTCAACACTAACACAAGTGCGAAAAGTGGTTTTTCCACACTAATACAAGTGCAAAAGTGGTTTCCTACACCAACACAAGTGCGAAAAGTGGTTTTTCAACACTAACACAAGTGCGAACAGTGGTTTTTAAACACTATCACAAGTGCAAAAAGCGTTTTTCCCACACTAATACAAGTGCAAAAGTGGTTTCCTGCACCAACACAAGTGCGAAAAGTGGTTTTTCAACACTAACACAAGTGCGAAAAGGGGTTTTTCAACACTATCACAAGTGCAAAAAGTGTTTTTTCCACACTAATACAAGTGCAAAAGTGGTTTCCTGCACCAACACAAGTGCGAAAAGTGGTTTTTCAACACTAACACAAGGGCGAAAAGTGGTTTTTCAACACTAACACAAGTGCGAAAAGTGGTTTTTCAACAATAACACAAGTGCGAAAAGTGTTTTTTCCACACTAATACAAGTGCAAAAGTGGTTTACTGCACCAACACAAGTGCGAAATGTGCTTTTTCAACACTAATACAAGTGCGAAAAGTGGTTTTTCAACACTAACACAAGTGCGAAAAGTGGTTTTTCAACACTATCACAAGTGCAAAAAGTGTTTTTTCCACACTAATACAAGTGCAAAAGTGGTTTCCTGCACCAACACAAGTGCGAAAAGTGGTTTTTCAACACTAACACAAGTGCGAAAAGTGGTTTTTCAACACTAACACAAGTGCAAAAAGTGGTTTTCCAAACTAATACAAGTGCAAAAGTGGTTTACTGCACCAACACAAGTGCGAAAAGTGGTTTTTCAACACTAACACAAGTGCGAAAAGTGGTTTTTCAACACTAATACAAGTGCAAAAGTGGTTTCCTGCACCAACACAAGTGCGAAAAGTGGTTTTTCAACACTAACACAAGTGCGAAAAGTGGTTTTTCAACACTAACACAAGTGCGAAAAGTGGTTTTTCCACACTAATACAAGTGCAAAAGTGGTTTCCTGCACCAACACAAGTGCGAAAAGTGGTTTTTCAACACTAACACAAGTGCGAAAAGTGGTTTTTCAACACTAACACAAGTGCGAAAAGTGGTTTTTCAACACTATCACAAGTGCAAAAAGTGTTTTTTCCACACTAATACAAGTGCAAAAGTGGTTTCCTACACCAACACAAGTGCGAAAAGTGGTTTTTCAACACTAACACAAGTGCGAAAAGTGGTTTTTCAACACTAACACAAGTGCGAAAAGTGGTTTTTCAACACTATGACAAGTGCAAAAAGTGTTTTTTCCACACTAATACAAGTGCAAAAGTGGTTTCCTGCACCAACACATGTGCGAAAAGTGGTTTTTCAACACTAATACAAGTGCGAAAAGTTGTTTTTCAACACTAACAGAAGTGCGAAAAGTGGTTTTTCCACACTAATACAAGTGCAAAAGTGGTTTCCTGCACCAACACAAGTGCGAAAAGTGGTTTTTCAACACTAACACAAGTGCGAAAAGTGGTTTTTCAACACTAACACAAGTGCGAAAAGTGTTTTTTCCACACTAATACAAGTGCAAAAGTGGTTTCCTGCACCAACACAAGTGCGAAAAGTGGTTTTTCAACACTAACACAAGTGCGAAAAGTGGTTTTTCAACACTATCACAAGTGCAAAAAGTGTTTTTTCCACACTAATACAAGTGCAAAAGTGGTTTCCTGCACCAACACAAGTGCGAAAAGTGGTTTTTCAACACTAACACAAGGGCGAAAAGTGGTTTTTCAACACTAACACAAGTGCGAAAAGTGGTTTGTCAACAATAACACAAGTGCGAAAAGTGTTTTTTCCAAACTAATACAAGTGCAAAAGTGGTTTACTGCACCAACACAAGTGCGAAAAGTGGTTTTTCAACACTAACACAAGTGCGAAAAGTGGTTTTTCAACACTAACACAAGTGCGAAAAGTGGTTTTTCAACACTATCACAAGTACAAAAAGTGTTTTTTCCACACTAATACAAGTGCAAAAGTGGTTTCCTGCACCAACACAAGTGCGAAAAGTGGTTTTTCAACACTAACACAAGTGCGAAAAGTGGTTTTTCAACACTATCACAAGTGCAAAAAGTGTTTTTTCCACACTAATACAAGTGCAAAAGTGGTTTCCTGCACCAACACAAGTGCGAAAAGTGGTTTTTCAACACTAACACAAGTGCGAAAAGTGGTTTTTCAACACTAAAACAAGTGCGAAAAGTGGTTTTTCAACACTATCACAAGTGCAAAAAGTGTTTTTTCCACACTAATACAAGTGCAAAAGTGGTTTCCTGCACCAACACAAGTGCGAAAAGTGGTTTTTCAACACTAACACAAGTGCGAAAAGTGGTTTTTCAACACTAACACAAGTGCGAAAAGTGGTTTTTCCACACTAATACAAGTGCAAAAGTGGTTTCCTGCACCAACACAAGTGCGAAAAGTGGTTTTTCAACACTAACACAAGTGCGAAAAGTTGTTTTTCAACACTCTCACAAGTGCAAAAAGTGTTTTTTCCACGCTAATACAAGTGCAAAAGTGGTTTCCTGCACCAACACAAGTGCGAAAAGTGGTTTTTCAACACTAACACAAGTGCGAAAAGTGGTTTTTCAACACTAACACAAGTGCGAAAAGTGGTTTTTCCACACTAATACAAGTGCAAAAGTGGTTTCCTGCACCAACACAAGTGCGAAAAGTGGTTTTTCAACACTAACACAAGTGCTAAAAGTGGTTTTTCAACACTAACACAAGTGCGAAAAGTGGTTTTTCAACACTATCACAAGTGCAAAAAGTGTTTTTTCCACACTAATACAAGTGCAAAAGTGGTTTCCTGCACCAACACAAGTGCGAAAAGTGGTTTTTCAACACTAACACAAGTGCGAAAAGTGGTTTTTCAACACTAACACAAGTGCGAAAAGTGGTTTTTCAACACTAACACAAGTGCAAAAAGTGTTTTTTCCACACTAATACAAGTGCAAAAGTGGTTTCCTGCACCAACACAAGTGCGAAAAGTGGTTTTTCAACACTAACACAAGTGCGAAAAGTGGTTTTTCAACACTAACACAAGTGCGAAAAGTGTTTTTTCCACACTAATACAAGTGCAAAAGTGGTTTCCTGCACCAACACAAGTGCGAAAAGTGGTTTTTCAACACTAACACAAGTGCTAAAAGTGGTTTTTCAACACTAACACAAGTGCGAAAAGTGGTTTTTCAACACTATCACAAGTGCAAAAAGTGTTTTTTCCACACTAATACAAGTGCAAAAGTGGTTTCCTGCACCAACACAAGTGCGAAAAGTAGTTTTTCAACACTAACACAAGTGCGAAAAGTGGTTTTTCAACACTAACACAAGTGCGAAAAGTGGTTTTTCAACACTATCACAAGTGCAAAAAGTGTTTTTTCCACACTAATACAAGTGCAAAAGTGGTTTGCTGCACCAACACAAGTGCGAAAAGTGGTTTTTCAACACTAACACAAGTGCGAAAAGTGGTTTTTCAACACTAACACAAGTGCGAAAAGTGGTTTTTCCACACTAATACAAGTGCAAAAGTGGTTTCCTACACCAACACAAGTGCGAAAAGTGGTTTTTCAACACTAACACAAGTGCGAAAAGTGGTTTTTAAACACTATCACAAGTGCGAAAAGTGGTTTTTAAACACTATCACAAGTGCAAAAAGCGTTTTTTCCACACTAATACAAGTGCGAAAAGTGGTTTTTCCACACTAATACAAGTGCAAAAGTGGTTTCCTACACCAACACAAGTGCGAAAAGTGGTTTTTCAACACTAACACAAGTGCGAAAAGTGGTTTTTAAACACTATCACAAGTGCAAAAAGCGTTTTTTCCACACTAATACAAGTGCAAAAGTGGTTTCCTGCACCAACACAAGTGCGAAAAGTGGTTTTTCAACACTAACACAAGTGCGACAAGGGGTTTTTCAACACTATCACAAGTGCAAAAAGTGTTTTTTCCACACTAATACAAGTGCAAAAGTGAGTTCCTGCACCAACACAAGTGCGAAAAGTGGTTTTTCAACACTAACACAAGGGCGAAAAGTGGTTTTTCAACACTAACACAAGTGCGAAAAGTGGTTTTTCAACAATAACACAAGTGCGAAAAGTGTTTTTTCCACACTAATACAAGTGCAAAAGTGGTTTACTGCACCAACACAAGTGCGAAATGTGCTTTTTCAACACTAATACAAGTGCGAAAAGTGGTTTTTCAACACTAACACAAGTGCGAAAAGTGGTTTTTCAACACTATCACAAGTGCAAAAAGTGTTTTTTCCACACTAATACAAGTGCAAAAGTGGTTTCCTGCACCAACACAAGTGCGAAAAGTGGTTTTTCAACACTAACACAAGTGCGAAAAGTGGTTTTTCAACACTAACACAAGTGCAAAAAGTGGTTTTCCAAACTAATACAAGTGCAAAAGTGGTTTACTGCACCAACACAAGTGCGAAAAGTGGTTTTTCAACACTAACACAAGTGCGAAAAGTGGTTTTTCAACACTAATACAAGTGCAAAAGTGGTTTCCTGCACCAACACAAGTGCGAAAAGTGGTTTTTCAACACTAACACAAGTGCGAAAAGTGGTTTTTCAACACTAACACAAGTGCGAAAAGTGGTTTTTCCACACTAATACAAGTGCAAAAGTGGTTTCCTGCACCAACACAAGTGCGAAAAGTGGTTTTTCAACACTAAAACAAGTGCAAAAAGTGTTTTTTCCACACTAATACAAGTGCAAAAGTGGTTTCCTGCACCAACACAAGTGCGAAAAGTGGTTTTTCAACACTAACACAAGTGTGAAAAGTGGTTTTTCAACACTAACACAAGTGCTAAAAGTGGTTTTTCAACACTAACACAAGTGCGAAAAGTGGTTTTTCAACACTATCACAAGTGCAAAAAGTGTTTTTTCCACACTAATACAAGTGCAAAAGTGGTTTCCTGCACCAACACAAGTGCGAAAAGTGGTTTTTCAACACTAACACAAGTGCGAAAAGTGGTTTTTCAACACTAACACAAGTGTGAAAAATGGTTTTTCAACACTATCACAAGTGCAAAAAGTGTTTTTTCCACACTAATACAAGTGCAAAAGTGGTTTCCTGCACCAACACAAGTGTGAAAAGTGGTTTTTCAACACTAACACAAGTGCGAAAAGTGGTTTTTCAACACTAACACAAGTGCGAAAAGTGGTTTTTCCACACTAATACAAGTGCAAAAGTGGTTTCCTGCACCAACACAAGTGCGAAAAGTGGATTTTCAACACTAACACAATTGCGAAAAGTGGTTTTTCAACACTAACACAAGTGCGAAAAGTGGATTTTCAACACTATCACAAGTGCAAAAAGTGTTTTTTCCACACTAATACAAGTGCAAAAGTGGTTTCCTGCACCAACACAAGTGCGAAAAGTGGTTTTTCAACACTAACACAAGTGCGAAAAGTTGTTTTTCAACACTAACAGAAGTGCGAAAAGTGGTTTTTCCACACTAATACAAGTGCAAAAGTGGTTTCCTGCACCAACACAAGTGCGAAAAGTGGTTTTTCAACACTAACACAAGTGCGAAAAGTGGTTTTTCAACACTAACACAAGTGCGAAAAGTGTTTTTTCCACACTAATACAAGTGCAAAAGTGGTTTCCTGCACCAACACAAGTGCGAAAAGTGGTTTTTCAACACTAACACAAGTGCTAAAAGTGGTTTTTCAACACTAACACAAGTGCGAAAAGTGGTTTTTCAACACTATCACAAGTGCAAAAAGTGTTTTTTCCACACTAATACAAGTGCAAAAGTGGTTTCCTGCACCAACACAAGTGCGAAAAGTGGTTTTTCAACACTAACACAAGTGCGAAAAGTGGTTTTTCAACACTAACACAAGTGCGAAAAGTGGTTTTTCAACACTATCACAAGTGCAAAAAGTGTTTTTTCCACACTAATACAAGTGCAAAAGTGGTTTCCTGCACCAACACAAGTGCGAAAAGTGGTTTTTCAACACTAACACAAGTGCAAAAAGTGGTTTTTCAACACTATCACAAGTGCAAAAAGTGTTTTTTCCACACTATTGCAAGTGCAAAAGTGGTTTCCTGCACCAACACAAGTGCGAAAAGTGGTTTTTCAACACTAACACAAGGGCGAAAAGTGGTTTTTCAACACTACAACAAGTGCGAAAAGTGGTTTGTCAACAATAACACAAGTGCGAAAAGTGTTTTTTCCAAACTAATACAAGTGCAAAAGTGGTTTACTGCACCAACACAAGTGCGAAAAGTGGTTTTTCAACACTAACACAAGTGCTAAAAGTGGTTTTTCAACACTAACACAAGTGCGAAAAGTGGTTTTTCAACACTATCACAAGTGCAAAAAGTGTTTTTTCCACACTAATACAAGTGCAACAGTGGTTTCCTGCACCAACACAAGTGCGAAAAGTGGTTTTTCAACACTAACACAAGTGCGAAAAGTGGTTTTTCAACACTAACACAAGGGCGAAAAGTGGTTTTTCAACACTACAACAAGTGCGAAAAGTGGTTTGTCAACAATAACACAAGTGCGAAAAGTGTTTTTTCCAAACTAATACAAGTGCAAAAGTGGTTTACTGCACCAACACAAGTGCGAAAAGTGGTTTTTCAACACTAACACAAGTGCGAAAAGTGGTTTTTCAACACTAACACAAGTGCGAAAAGTGGTTTTTCAACACTATCACAAGTACAAAAAGTGTTTTTTCCACACTAATACAAGTGCAAAAGTGGTTTCCTGCACCAACACAAGTGCGAAAAGTGGTTTTTCAACACTAACACAAGTGCGAAAAGTGGTTTTTCAACACTATCACAAGTGCAAAAAGTGGTTTTTCCACACTAATACAAGTGCAAAAGTGGTTTCCTGCACCAACACAAGTGCGAAAAGTGGTTTTTCAACACTAACACAAGTGCTAAAAGTGGTTTTTCAACACTAACACAAGTGCGAAAAGTGCTTTTTCAACACTATCACAAGTGCAAAAAGTGTTTTTCCACACTAATACAAGTGCAAAAGTGGTTTCCTGCACCAACACAAGTGCGAAAAGTGGTTTTTCAACACTAACACAAGTGCGAAAAGTGGTTTTTCAACACTAAAACAAGTGCGAAAAGTGGTTTTTCAACACTATCACAAGTGCAAAAAGTGTTTTTTCCACACTAATACAAGCGCAAAAGTGGTTTCCTGCACCAACACAAGTGCGAAAAGTGGTTTTTCAACACTAACACAAGTGCGAAAAGTGGTTTTTCAACACTAACACAAGTGCGAAAAGTGGTTTTTCCACACTAATACAAGTGCAAAAGTGGTTTACTGCACCAACACAAGTGCGAAAAGTGGTTTTTCAACACTAACACAAGTGCGAAAAGTTGTTTTTCAACACTATCACAAGTGCAAAAAGTGTTTTTTCCACACTAATACAAGTGCAAAAGTGGTTTCCTGCACCAACACAAGTGCGAAAAGTGGTTTTTCAACACTAACACAAGTGCGAAAAGTGGTTTTTCAACACTAACACAAGTGCGAAAAGTGGTTTTTCCACACTAATACAAGTGCAAAAGTGGTTTCCTGCACCAACACAAGTGCGAAAAGTGGTTTTTCAACACTAACACAAGTGCGAAAAGTGGTTTTTCAACACTAACACAAGTGCGAAAAGTGTTTTTTCCACACTAATACAAGTGCAAAAGTGGTTTCCTGCACCAACACAAGTGCGAAAAGTGGTTTTTCAACACTAACACAAGTGCTAAAAGTGGTTTTTCAACACTAACACAAGTGCGAAAAGTGGTTTTTCAACACTATCACAAGTGCAAAAAGTGTTTTTTCCACACTAATACAAGTGCAAAAGTGGTTTCCTGCACCAACACAAGTGCGAAAAGTGGTTTTTCAACACTAACACAAGTGCGAAAAGTGGTTTTTCAACACTAACACAAGTGCGAAAAGTGGTTTTTCAACACTATCACAAGTGCAAAAAGTGTTTTTTCCACACTAATACAAGTGCAAAAGTGGTTTCCTGCACCAACACAAGTGCGAAAAGTGGTTTTTCAACACTAACACAAGTGCAAAAAGTGGTTTTTCAACACTATCACAAGTGCAAAAAGTGTTTTTTCCACACTATTGCAAGTGCAAAAGTGGTTTCCTGCACCAACACAAGTGCGAAAAGTGGTTTTTCAACACTAACACAAGGGCGAAAAGTGGTTTTTCAACACTACAACAAGTGCGAAAAGTGGTTTGTCAACAATAAGACAAGTGCGAAAAGTGTTTTTTCCAAACTAATACAAGTGCAAAAGTGGTTTACTGCACCAACACAAGTGCGAAAAGTGGTTTTTCAACACTAACACAAGTGCGAAAAGTGGTTTTTCAACACTAACACAAGTGCGAAAAGTGGTTTTTCAACACTATCACAAGTACAAAAAGTGTTTTTTCCACACTAATACAAGTGCAAAAGTGGTTTCCTGCACCAACACAAGTGCGAAAAGTGGTTTTTCAACACTAACACAAGTGTGAAAAGTGGTTTTTCAACACTATCACAAGTGCAAAAAGTGTTTTTTCCACACTAATACAAGTGCAAAAGTGGTTTCCTGCACCAACACAAGTGCGAAAAGTGGTTTTTCAACACTAACACAAGTGCTAAAAGTGGTTTTTCAACACTAACACAAGTGCGAAAAGTGCTTTTTCAACACTATCACAAGTGCAAAAAGTGTTTTTCCACACTAATACAAGTGCAAAAGTGGTTTCCTGCACCAACACAAGTGCGAAAAGTGGTTTTTCAACACTAACACAAGTGCGAAAAGTGGTTTTTCAACACTAAAACAAGTGCGAAAAGTGGTTTTTCAACACTATCACAAGTGCAAAAAGTGCTTTTTCCATACTAATACAAGCGCAAAAGTGGTTTCCTGCACCAACACAAGTGCGAAAAGTGGTTTTTCAACACTAACACAAGTGCGAAAAGTGGTTTTTCAACACTAACACAAGTGCGAAAAGTGGTTTTTCCACACTAATACAAGTGCAAAAGTGGTTTACTGCACCAACACAAGTGCGAAAAGTGGTTTTTCAACACTAACACAAGTGCGAAAAGTTGTTTTTCAACACTATCACAAGTGCAAAAAGTGTTTTTTCCACACTAATACAAGTGCAAAAGTGGTTTCCTGCACCAACACAAGTGCGAAAAGTGGTTTTTCAACACTAACACAAGTGCGAAAAGTGGTTTTTCAACACTAACACAAGTGCGAAAAGTGGTTTTTCCACACTAATACAAGTGCAAAAGTGGTTTCCTGCACCAACACAAGTGCGAAAAGTGGTTTTTCAACACTAACACAAGTGCGAAAAGTGGTTTTTCAACACTAACACAAGTGCGAAAAGTGTTTTTTCCACACTAATACAAGTGCAAAAGTGGTTTCCTGCACCAACACAAGTGCGAAAAGTGGTTTTTCAACACTAACACAAGTGCTAAAAGTGGTTTTTCAACACTAACACAAGTGCGAAAAGTGGTTTTTCAACACTATCACAAGTGCAAAAAGTGTTTTTTCCACACTAATACAAGTGCAAAAGTGGTTTCCTGCACCAACACAAGTGCGAAAAGTGGTTTTTCAACACTAACACAAGTGCGAAAAGTGGTTTTTCAACACTAACACAAGTGCGAAAAGTGGTTTTTCAACACTATCACAAGTGCAAAAAGTGTTTTTTCCACACTAATACAAGTGCAAAAGTGGTTTCCTGCACCAACACAAGTGCGAAAAGTGGTTTTTCAACACTAACAAAAGTGCGAAAAGTGGTTTTTCAACACTAACACAAGTGCGAAAAGTGTTTTTTCAACACTATCACAAGTGCGAAAAGTGGTTTCCTGCACCAACACAAGTGCGAAAAGTAGTTTTTCAACACTAACACAAGTGCGAAAAGTGGTTTTTCAACACTAACACAAGTGCGAAAAGTGGTTTTTCAATACTATCACAAGTGCAAAAAGTGTTTTTTCCACACTAATACAAGTGCAAAAGTGGTTTGCTGCACCAACACAAGTGCGAAAAGTGGTTTTTCAACACTAACACAAGTGCGAAAAGTGGTTTTTCCACACTAATACAAGTGCAAAAGTGGTTTCCGACACCAACACAAGTGCGAAAAGTGGTTTTTCAACACTAACACAAGTGCGAACAGTGGTTTTTAAACACTATCACAAGTGCAAAAAGCGTTTTTCCCACACTAATACAAGTGCAAAAGTGGTTTCCTGCACCAACACAAGTGCGAAAAGTGGTTTTTCAACACTAACACAAGTGCGAAAAGTGGTTTTTCAACACTAACACAAGTGCGAAAAGGGGTTTTTCAACACTATCACAAGTGCAAAAAGTGTTTTTTCCACACTAATACAAGTGCAAAAGTGGTTTCCTGCACCAACACAAGTGCGAAAAGTGGTTTTTGAACACTAACACAAGGGCGAAAAGTGGTTTTTCAACACTAACACAAGTGCGAAAAGTGGTTTTTCAACAATAACACAAGTGCGAAAAGTGTTTTTTCCACACTAATACAAGTGCAAAAGTGGTTTACTGCACCAACACAAGTGCGAAATGTGCTTTTTCAACACTAATACAAGTGCGAAAAGTGGTTTTTCAACACTAACACAAGTGCGAAAAGTGGTTTTTCAACACTATCACAAGTGCAAAAAGTGTTTTTTCCACACTAATACAAGTGCAAAGGTGGTTTCCTGCACCAACACAAGTGCGAAAAGTGGTTTTTCAACACTAACACAAGTGTGAAAAGTGGTTTTTCAACACTAACACAAGTGCAAAAAGTGGTTTTCCAAACTAATACAAGTGCAAAAGTGGTTTACTGCACCAACACAAGTGCGAAAAGTGGTTTTTCAACACTAACACAAGTGCGAAAAGTGGTTTTTCAACACTAATACAAGTGCAAAAGTGGTTTCCTGCACCAACACAAGTGCGAAAAGTGGTTTTTCAACACTAACACAAGTGCGAAAAGTGGTTTTTCAACACTAACACAAGTGCGAAAAGTGGTTTTTCCACACTAATACAAGTGCAAAAGTGGTTTCCTGCACCAACACAAGTGCGAAAAGTGGTTTTTCAACACTAACACAAGTGCGAAAAGTGGTTTTTCAACACTAACACAAGTGCGAAAAGTGGTTTTTCAACACTATCACAAGTGCAAAAAGTGTTTTTTCCACACTAATACAAGTGCAAAAGTGGTTTCCTGCACCAACACAAGTGCGAAAAGTGGTTTTTCAACACTAACACAAGTGCGAAAAGTGGTTTTTCAACACTAACACAAGTGCGAAAAGTGGTTTTTCAACACTATCACAAGTGCAAAAAGTGTTTTTTCCACACTAATACAAGTGCAAAAGTGGTTTCCTGCACCAACACATGTGCGAAAAGTGGTTTTTCAACACTAATACAAGTGCGAAAAGTTGTTTTTCAACACTAACAGAAGTGCGAAAAGTGGTTTTTCCACACTAATACAAGTGCAAAAGTGGTTTCCTGCACCAACACAAGTGCGAAAAGTGGTTTTTCAACACTAACACAAGTGCGAAAAGTGGTTTTTCAACACTAACACAAGTGCGAAAAGTGTTTTTTCCACACTAATACAAGTGCAAAAGTGGTTTCCTGCACCAACACAAGTGCGAAAAGTGGTTTTTCAACACTAACACAAGTGCGAAAAGTGGTTTTTCAACACTATCACAAGTGCAAAAAGTGTTTTTTCCACACTAATACAAGTGCAAAAGTGGTTTCCTGCACCAACACAAGTGCGAAAAGTGGTTTTTCAACACTAACACAAGGGCGAAAAGTGGTTTTTCAACACTAACACAAGTGCGAAAAGTGGTTTGTCAACAATAACACAAGTGCGAAAAGTGTTTTTTCCAAACTAATACAAGTGCAAAAGTGGTTTACTGCACCAACACAAGTGCGAAAAGTGGTTTTTCAACACTAACACAAGTGCGAAAAGTGGTTTTTCAACACTAACACAAGTGCGAAAAGTGGTTTTTCAACACTATCACAAGTACAAAAAGTGTTTTTTCCACACTAATACAAGTGCAAAAGTGGTTTCCTGCACCAACACAAGTGCGAAAAGTGGTTTTTCAACACTAACACAAGTGCTAAAAGTGGTTTTTCAACACTAACACAAGTGCGAAAAGTGGTTTTTCAACACTATCACAAGTGCAAAAAGTGTTTTTTCCACACTAATACAAGTGCAAAAGTGGTTTCCTGCACCAACACAAGTGCGAAAAGTGGTTTTTCAACACTAACACAAGTGCTAAAAGTGGTTTTTCAACACTAACACAAGTGCGAAAAGTGGTTTTTCAACACTATCACAAGTGCAAAAAGTGTTTTTTCCACACTAATACAAGTGCAAAAGTGGTTTCCTGCACCAACACAAGTGCGAAAAGTGGTTTTTCAACACTAACACAAGTGCGAAAAGTGGTTTTTCAACACTAACACAAGTGCGAAAAGTGGTTTTTCAACACTATCACAAGTGCAAAAAGTGTTTTTTCCACACTAATACAAGTGCAAAAGTGGTTTCCTGCACCAACACAAGTGCGAAAAGTGGTTTTTCAACACTAACACAAGTGCAAAAAGTGGTTTTTCAACACTATCACAAGTGCAAAAAGTGTTTTTTCCACACTATTGCAAGTGCAAAAGTGGTTTCCTGCACCAACACAAGTGCGAAAAGTGGTTTTTCAACACTAACACAAGGGCGAAAAGTGGTTTTTCAACACTACAACAAGTGCGAAAAGTGGTTTGTCAACAATAACACAAGTGCGAAAAGTGTTTTTTCCAAACTAATACAAATGCAAAAGTGGTTTACTGCACCAACACAAGTGCGAAAAGTGGTTTTTCAACACTAACACAAGTGCGAAAAGTGGTTTTTCAACACTAACACAAGTGCGAAAAGTGGTTTTTCAACACTATCACAAGTACAAAAAGTGTTTTTTCCACACTAATACAAGTGCAAAAGTGGTTTCCTGCACCAACACAAGTGCGAAAAGTGGTTTTTCAACACTAACACAAGTGCGAAAAGTGGTTTTTCAACACTATCACAAGTGCAAAAAGTGGTTTTTCCACACTAATACAAGTGCAAAAGTGGTTTCCTGCACCAACACAAGTGCGAAAAGTGGTTTTTCAACACTAACACAAGTGCTAAAAGTGGTTTTTCAACACTAACACAAGTGCGAAAAGTGCTTTTTCAACACTATCACAAGTGCAAAAAGTGTTTTTCCACACTAATACAAGTGCAAAAGTGGTTTCCTGCACCAACACAAGTGCGAAAAGTGGTTTTTCAACAACAACACTAGTGCGAAAAGTGGTTTTTCAACACTAAAACAAGTGCGAAAAGTGGTTTTTCAACACTATCACAAGTGCAAAAAGTGTTTTTTCCACACTAATACAAGCGCAAAAGTGGTTTCCTGCACCAACACAAGTGCGAAAAGTGGTTTTTCAACACTAACACAAGTGCGAAAAGTGGTTTTTCAACACTAACACAAGTGCGAAAAGTGGTTTTTCCACACTAATACAAGTGCAAAAGTGGTTTACTGCACCAACACAAGTGCGAAAAGTGGTTTTTCAACACTAACACAAGTGCGAAAAGTTGTTTTTCAACACTATCACAAGTGCAAAAAGTGTTTTTTCCACACTAATACAAGTGCAAAAGTGGTTTCCTGCACCAACACAAGTGCGAAAAGTGGTTTTTCAACGCTAACACAAGTGCGAAAAGTGGTTTTTCAACACTAACACAAGTGCGAAAAGTGGTTTTTCCACACTAATACAAGTGCAAAAGTGGTTTCCTGCACCAACACAAGTGCGAAAAGTGGTTTTTCAACACTAACACAAGTGCGAAAAGTGGTTTTTCAACACTAACACAAGTGCGAAAAGTGTTTTTTCCACACTAATACAAGTGCAAAAGTGGTTTCCTGCACCAACACAAGTGCGAAAAGTGGTTTTTCAACACTAACACAAGTGCTAAAAGTGGTTTTTCAACACTAACACAAGTGCGAAAAGTGGTTTTTCAACACTATCACAAGTGCAAAAAGTGTTTTTTCCACACTAATACAAGTGCAAAAGTGGTTTCCTGCACCAACACAAGTGCGAAAAGTGGTTTTTCAACACTAACACAAGTGCGAAAAGTGGTTTTTCAACACTAACACAAGTGCGAAAAGTGGTTTTTCAACACTATCACAAGTGCAAAAAGTGTTTTTTCCACACTAATACAAGTGCAAAAGTGGTTTCCTGCACCAACACAAGTGCGAAAAGTGGTTTTTCAACACTAACAAAAGTGCGAAAAGTGGTTTTTCAACACTAACACAAGTGCGAAAAGTGTTTTTTCAACACTATCACAAGTGCGAAAAGTGGTTTCCTGCACCAACACAAGTGCGAAAAGTAGTTTTTCAACACTAACACAAGTGCGAAAAGTGGTTTTTCAACACTAACACAAGTGCGAAAAGTGGTTTTTCAACACTATCACAAGTGCAAAAAGTGTTTTTTCCACACTAATACAAGTGCAAAAGTGGTTTGCTGCACCAACACAAGTGCGAAAAGTGGTTTTTCAACACTAACACAAGTGCGAAAAGTGGTTTTTCAACACTAACACAAGTGCGAAAAGTGGTTTTTCCACACTAATACAAGTGCAAAAGTGGTTTCCTACACCAACACAAGTGCGAAAAGTGGTTTTTCAACACTAACACAAGTGCGAACAGTGGTTTTTAAACACTATCACAAGTGCAAAAAGCGTTTTTCCCACACTAATACAAGTGCAAAAGTGGTTTCCTGCACCAACACAAGTGCGAAAAGTGGTTTTTCAACACTAACACAAGTGCGAAAAGGGGTTTTTCAACACTATCACAAGTGCAAAAAGTGTTTTTTCCACACTAATACAAGTGCAAAAGTGGTTTCCTGCACCAACACAAGTGCGAAAAGTGGTTTTTCAACACTAACACAAGGGCGAAAAGTGGTTTTTCAACACTAACACAAGTGCGAAAAGTGGTTTTTCAACAATAACACAAGTGCGAAAAGTGTTTTTTCCACACTAATACAAGTGCAAAAGTGGTTTACTGCACCAACACAAGTGCGAAATGTGCTTTTTCAACACTAATACAAGTGCGAAAAGTGGTTTTTCAACACTAACACAAGTGCGAAAAGTGGTTTTTCAACACTATCACAAGTGCAAAAAGTGTTTTTTCCACACTAATACAAGTGCAAAAGTGGTTTCCTGCACCAACACAAGTGCGAAAAGTGGTTTTTCAACACTAACACAAGTGCGAAAAGTGGTTTTTCAACACTAACACAAGTGCAAAAATTGGTTTTCCAAACTAATACAAGTGCAAAAGTGGTTTACTGCACCAACACAAGTGCGAAAAGTGGTTTTTCAACACTAACACAAGTGCGAAAAGTGGTTTTTCAACACTAATACAAGTGCAAAAGTGGTTTCCTGCACCAACACAAGTGCGAAAAGTGGTTTTTCAACACTAACACAAGTGCGAAAAGTGGTTTTTCAACACTAACACAAGTGCGAAAAGTGGTTTTTCCACACTAATACAAGTGCAAAAGTGGTTTCCTGCACCAACACAAGTGCGAAAAGTGGTTTTTCAACACTAACACAAGTGCGAAAAGTGGTTTTTCAACACTAACACAAGTGCGAAAAGTGGTTTTTCAACACTATCACAAGTGCAAAAAGTGTTTTTTCCACACTAATACAAGTGCAAAAGTGGTTTCCTACACCAACACAAGTGCGAAAAGTGGTTTTTCAACACTAACACAAGTGCGAAAAGTGGTTTTTCAACACTAACACAAGTGCGAAAAGTGGTTTTTCAACACTATGACAAGTGCAAAAAGTGTTTTTTCCACACTAATACAAGTGCAAAAGTGGTTTCCTGCACCAACACATGTGCGAAAAGTGGTTTTTCAACACTAATACAAGTGCGAAAAGTTGTTTTTCAACACTAACAGAAGTGCGAAAAGTGGTTTTTCCACACTAATACAAGTGCAAAAGTGGTTTCCTGCACCAACACAAGTGCGAAAAGTGGTTTTTCAACACTAACACAAGTGCGAAAAGTGGTTTTTCAACACTAACACAAGTGCGAAAAGTGTTTTTTCCACACTAATACAAGTGCAAAAGTGGTTTCCTGCACCAACACAAGTGCGAAAAGTGGTTTTTCAACACTAACACAAGTGCGAAAAGTGGTTTTTCAACACTATCACAAGTGCAAAAAGTGTTTTTTCCACACTAATACAAGTGCAAAAGTGGTTTCCTGCACCAACACAAGTGCGAAAAGTGGTTTTTCAACACTAACACAAGGGCGAAAAGTGGTTTTTCAACACTAACACAAGTGCGAAAAGTGGTTTGTCAACAATAACACAAGTGCGAAAAGTGTTTTTTCCAAACTAATACAAGTGCAAAAGTGGTTTACTGCACCAACACAAGTGCGAAAAGTGGTTTTTCAACACTAACACAAGTGCGAAAAGTGGTTTTTCAACACTAACACAAGTGCGAAAAGTGGTTTTTCAACACTATCACAAGTACAAAAAGTGTTTTTTCCACACTAATACAAGTGCAAAAGTGGTTTCCTGCACCAACACAAGTGCGAAAAGTGGTTTTTCAACACTAACACAAGTGCGAAAAGTGGTTTTTCAACACTATCACAAGTGCAAAAAGTGTTTTTTCCACACTAATACAAGTGCAAAAGTGGTTTCCTGCACCAACACAAGTGCGAAAAGTGGTTTTTCAACACTAACACAAGTGCGAAAAGTGGTTTTTCAACACTAAAACAAGTGCGAAAAGTGGTTTTTCAACACTATCACAAGTGCAAAAAGTGTTTTTTCCACACTAATACAAGTGCAAAAGTGGTTTCCTGCACCAACACAAGTGCGAAAAGTGGTTTTTCAACACTAACACAAGTGCGAAAAGTGGTTTTTCAACACTAACACAAGTGCGAAAAGTGGTTTTTCCACACTAATACAAGTGCAAAAGTGGTTTCCTGCACCAACACAAGTGCGAAAAGTGGTTTTTCAACACTAACACAAGTGCGAAAAGTTGTTTTTCAACACTCTCACAAGTGCAAAAAGTGTTTTTTCCACGCTAATACAAGTGCAAAAGTGGTTTCCTGCACCAACACAAGTGCGAAAAGTGGTTTTTCAACACTAACACAAGTGCGAAAAGTGGTTTTTCAACACTAACACAAGTGCGAAAAGTGGTTTTTCCACACTAATACAAGTGCAAAAGTGGTTTCCTGCACCAACACAAGTGCGAAAAGTGGTTTTTCAACACTAACACAAGTGCTAAAAGTGGTTTTTCAACACTAACACAAGTGCGAAAAGTGGTTTTTCAACACTATCACAAGTGCAAAAAGTGTTTTTTCCACACTAATACAAGTGCAAAAGTGGTTTCCTGCACCAACACAAGTGCGAAAAGTGGTTTTTCAACACTAACACAAGTGCGAAAAGTGGTTTTTCAACACTAACACAAGTGCGAAAAGTGGTTTTTCAACACTAACACAAGTGCAAAAAGTGTTTTTTCCACACTAATACAAGTGCAAAAGTGGTTTCCTGCACCAACACAAGTGCGAAAAGTGGTTTTTCAACACTAACACAAGTGCGAAAAGTGGTTTTTCAACACTAACACAAGTGCGAAAAGTGTTTTTTCCACACTAATACAAGTGCAAAAGTGGTTTCCTGCACCAACACAAGTGCGAAAAGTGGTTTTTCAACACTAACACAAGTGCTAAAAGTGGTTTTTCAACACTAACACAAGTGCGAAAAGTGGTTTTTCAACACTATCACAAGTGCAAAAAGTGTTTTTTCCACACTAATACAAGTGCAAAAGTGGTTTCCTGCACCAACACAAGTGCGAAAAGTGGTTTTTCAACACTAACACAAGTGCTAAAAGTGGTTTTTCAACACTAACACAAGTGCGAAAAGTGGTTTTTCAACACTATCACAAGTGCAAAAAGTGTTTTTTCCACACTAATACAAGTGCAAAAGTGGTTTCCTGCACCAACACAAGTGCGAAAAGTGGTTTTTCAACACTAACACAAGTGCGAAAAGTGGTTTTTCAACACTAACACAAGTGCGAAAAGTGGTTTTTCAACACTATCACAAGTGCAAAAAGTGTTTTTCCCACACTAATACAAGTGCAAAAGTGGTTTCCTGCACCAACACAAGTGCGAAAAGTGGTTTTTCAACACTGACACAAGTGCAAAAAGTGGTTTTTCAACACTATCACAAGTGCAAAAAGTGTTTTTTCCACACTATTGCAAGTGCAAAAGTGGTTTCCTGCACCAACACAAGTGCGAAAAGTGGTTTTTCAACACTAACACAAGGGCGAAAAGTGGTTTTTCAACACTACAACAAGTGCGAAAAGTGGTTTGTCAACAATAACACAAGTGCGAAAAGTGTTTTTTCCAAACTAATACAAATGCAAAAGTGGTTTACTGCACCAACACAAGTGCGAAAAGTGGTTTTTCAACACTAACACAAGTGCGAAAAGTGGTTTTTCAACACTAACACAAGTGCGAAAAGTGGTTTTTCAACACTATCACAAGTACAAAAAGTGTTTTTTCCACACTAATACAAGTGCAAAAGTGGTTTCCTGCACCAACACAAGTGCGAAAAGTGGTTTTTCAACACTAACACAAGTGCGAAAAGTGGTTTTTCAACACTATCACAAGTGCAAAAAGTGGTTTTTCCACACTAATACAAGTGCAAAAGTGGTTTCCTGCACCAACACAAGTGCGAAAAGTGGTTTTTCAACACTAACACAAGTGCTAAAAGTGGTTTTTCAACACTAACACAAGTGCGAAAAGTGCTTTTTCAACACTATCACAAGTGCAAAAAGTGTTTTTCCACACTAATACAAGTGCAAAAGTGGTTTCCTGCACCAACACAAGTGCGAAAAGTGGTTTTTCAACACCAACACAAGTGCGAAAAGTGGTTTTTCAACACTAACAAGTGCGAAAAGTGGTTTTTCAACACTATCACAAGTGCAAAAAGTGTTTTTTCCACACTAATACAAGCGCAAAAGTGGTTTCCTGCACCAACACAAGTGCGAAAAGTGGTTTTTCAACACTAACACAAGTGCGAAAAGTGGTTTTTCAACACTAACACAAGTGCGAAAAGTGGTTTTTCCACACTAATACAAGTGCAAAAGTGGTTTACTGCACCAACACAAGTGCGAAAAGTGGTTTTTCAACACTAACACAAGTGCGAAAAGTTGTTTTTCAACACTATCACAAGTGCAAAAAGTGTTTTTTCCACACTAATACAAGTGCAAAAGTGGTTTCCTGCACCAACACAAGTGCGAAAAGTGGTTTTTCAACACTAACACAAGTGCGAAAAGTGGTTTTTCAACACTAACACAAGTGCGAAAAGTGGTTTTTCCACACTAATACAAGTGCAAAAGTGGTTTCCTGCACCAACACAAGTGCGAAAAGTGGTTTTTCAACACTAACACAAGTGCGAAAAGTGGTTTTTCAACACTAACACAAGTGCGAAAAGTGTTTTTTCCACACTAATACAAGTGCAAAAGTGGTTTCCTGCACCAACACAAGTGCGAAAAGTGGTTTTTCAACACTAACACAAGTGCTAAAAGTGGTTTTTCAACACTAACACAAGTGCGAAAAGTGGTTTTTCAACACTATCACAAGTGCAAAAAGTGTTTTTTCCACACTAATACAAGTGCAAAAGTGGTTTCCTGCACCAACACAAGTGCGAAAAGTGGTTTTTCAACACTAACACAAGTGCGAAAAGTGGTTTTTCAACACTAACACAAGTGCGAAAAGTGGTTTTTCAACACTATCACAAGTGCAAAAAGTGTTTTTTCCACACTAATACAAGTGCAAAAGTGGTTTCCTGCACCAACACAAGTGCGAAAAGTGGTTTTGCAACACTAACAAAAGTGCGAAAAGTGGTTTTTCAACACTAACACAAGTGCGAAAAGTGTTTTTTCAACACTATCACAAGTGCGAAAAGTGGTTTCCTGCACCAACACAAGTGCGAAAAGTAGTTTTTCAACACTAACACAAGTGCGAAAAGTGGTTTTTCAACACTAACACAAGTGCGAAAAGTGGTTTTTCAACACTATCACAAGTGCAAAAAGTGTTTTTTCCACACTAATACAAGTGCAAAAGTGGTTTGCTGCACCAACACAAGTGCGAAAAGTGGTTTTTCAACACTAACACAAGTGCGAAAAGTGGTTTTTCAACACTAACACAAGTGCGAAAAGTGGTTTTTCCACACTAATACAAGTGCAAAAGTGGTTTCCTACACCAACACAAGTGCGAAAAGTGGTTTTTCAACACTAACACAAGTGCGAACAGTGGTTTTTAAACACTATCACAAGTGCAAAAAGCGTTTTTCCCACACTAATACAAGTGCAAAAGTGGTTTCCTGCACCAACACAAGTGCGAAAAGTGGTTTTTCAACACTAACACAAGTGCGAAAATGGGTTTTTCAACACTATCACAAGTGCAAAAAGTGTTTTTTCCACACTAATACAAGTGCAAAAGTGGTTTCCTGCACCAACACAAGTGCGAAAAGTGGTTTTTCAACACTAACACAAGGGCGAAAAGTGGTTTTTCAACACTAACACAAGTGCGAAAAGTGGTTTTTCAACAATAACACAAGTGCGAAAAGTGTTTTTTCCACACTAATACAAGTGCAAAAGTGGTTTACTGCACCAACACAAGTGCGAAATGTGCTTTTTCAACACTAATACAAGTGTGAAAAGTGGTTTTTCAACACTAACACAAGTGCGAAAAGTGGTTTTTCAACACTATCACAAGTGCAAAAAGTGTTTTTTCCACACTAATACAAGTGCAAAAGTGGTTTCCTGCACCAACACAAGTGCGAAAAGTGGTTTTTCAACACTAACACAAGTGCGAAAAGTGGTTTTTCAACACTAACACAAGTGCAAAAAGTGGTTTTCCAAACTAATACAAGTGCAAAAGTGGTTTACTGCACCAACACAAGTGCGAAAAGTGGTTTTTCAACACTAACACAAGTGCAAAAAGTGGTTTTTCAACACTAATACAAGTGCAAAAGTGGTTTCCTGCACCAACACAAGTGCGAAAAGTGGTTTTTCAACACTAACACAAGTGCGAAAAGTGGTTTTTCAACACTAACACAAGTGCGAAAAGTGGTTTTTCCACACTAATACAAGTGCAAAAGTGGTTTCCTGCACCAACACAAGTGCGAAAAGTGGTTTTTCAACACTAACACAAGTGCGAAAAGTGGTTTTTCAACACTAACACAAGTGCGAAAAGTGGTTTTTCAACACTATCACAAGTGCAAAAAGTGTTTTTTCCACACTAATACAAGTGCAAAAGTGGTTTCCTACACCAACACAAGTGCGAAAAGTGGTTTTTCAACACTAACACAAGTGCGAAAAGTGGTTTTTCAACACTAACACAAGTGCGAAAAGTGGTTTTTCAACACTATCACAAGTGCAAAAAGTGTTTTTTCCACACTAATACAAGTGCAAAAGTGGTTTCCTGCACCAACACATGTGCGAAAAGTGGTTTTTCAACACTAATACAAGTGCGAAAAGTTGTTTTTCAACACTAACAGAAGTGCGAAAAGTGGTTTTTCCACACTAATACAAGTGCAAAAGTGGTTTCCTGCACCAACACAAGTGCGAAAAGTGGTTTTTCAACACTAACACAAGTGCGAAAAGTGGTTTTTCAACACTAACACAAGTGCGAAAAGTGTTTTTTCCACACTAATACAAGTGCAAAAGTGGTTTCCTGCACCAACACAAGTGCGAAAAGTGGTTTTTCAACACTAACACAAGTGCGAAAAGTGGTTTTTCAACACTATCACAAGTGCAAAAAGTGTTTTTTCCACACTAATACAAGTGCAAAAGTGGTTTCCTGCACCAACACAAGTGCGAAAAGTGGTTTTTCAACACTAACACAAGGGCGAAAAGTGGTTTTTCAACACTAACACAAGTGCGAAAAGTGGTTTGTCAACAATAACACAAGTGCGAAAAGTGTTTTTTCCAAACTAATACAAGTGCAAAAGTGGTTTACTGCACCAACACAAGTGCGAAAAGTGGTTTTTCAACACTAACACAAGTGCGAAAAGTGGTTTTTCAACACTAACACAAGTGCGAAAAGTGGTTTTTCAACACTATCACAAGTACAAAAAGTGTTTTTTCCACACTAATACAAGTGCAAAAGTGGTTACCTGCACCAACACAAGTGCGAAAAGTGGTTTTTCAACACTAACACAAGTGCGAAAAGTGGTTTTCAACACCATCACAAGTGCAAAAAGTGGTTTTTCCACACTAATACAAGTGCAAAAGTGGTTTCCTGCACCAACACAAGTGCGAAAAGTGGTTTTTCAACACTAACACAAGTGCTAAAAGTGGTTTTTCAACACTAACACAAGTGCGAAAAGTGGTTTTTCAACACTATCACAAGTGCAAAAAGTGTTTTTTCCACACTAATACAAGTGCAAAAGTGGTTTCCTGCACCAACACAAGTGCGAAAAGTGGTTTTTCAACACTAACACAAGTGCGAAAAGTGGTTTTTCAACACTAAAACAAGTGCGAAAAGTGGTTTTTCAACACTATCACAAGTGCAAAAAGTGTTTTTTCCACACTAATACAAGTGCAAAAGTGGTTTCCTGCACCAACACAAGTGCGAAAAGTGGTTTTTCAACACTAACACAAGTGCGAAAAGTGGTTTTTCAACACTAACACAAGTGCGAAAAGTGGTTTTTCCACACTAATACAAGTGCAAAAGTGGTTTCCTGCACCAACACAAGTGCGAAAAGTGGTTTTTCAACACTAACACAAGTGCGAAAAGTTGTTTTTCAACACTCTCACAAGTGCAAAAAGTGTTTTTTCCACGCTAATACAAGTGCAAAAGTGGTTTCCTGCACCAACACAAGTGCGAAAAGTGGTTTTTCAACACTAACACAAGTGCGAAAAGTGGTTTTTCAACACTAACACAAGTGCGAAAAGTGGTTTTTCCACACTAATAGAAGTGCAAAAGTGGTTTCCTGCACCAACACAAGTGCGAAAAGTGGTTTTTCAACACTAACACAAGTGCTAAAAGTGGTTTTTCAACACTAACACAAGTGCGAAAAGTGGTTTTTCAACACTATCACAAGTGCAAAAAGTGTTTTTTCCACACTAATACAAGTGCAAAAGTGGTTTCCTGCACCAACACAAGTGCGAAAAGTGGTTTTTCAACACTAACACAAGTGCGAAAAGTGGTTTTTCAACACTAACACAAGTGCGAAAAGTGGTTTTTCAACACTAACACAAGTGCAAAAAGTGTTTTTTCCACACTAATACAAGTGCAAAAGTGGTTTCCTGCACCAACACAAGTGCGAAAAGTGGTTTTTCAACACTAACACAAGTGCGAAAAGTGGTTTTTCAACACTAACACAAGTGCGAAAAGTGGTTTTTCCACACTAATACAAGTGCAAAAGTGGTTTCCTGCACCAACACAAGTGCGAAAAGTAGTTTTTCAACACTAACACAAGTGCGAAAAGTGGTTTTTCAACACTAACACAAGTGCGAAAAGTGGTTTTTCAACACTATCACAAGTGCAAAAAGTGTTTTTTCCACACTAATACAAGTGCAAAAGTGGTTTGCTGCACCAACACAAGTGCGAAAAGTGGTTTTTCAACACTAACACAAGTGCGAAAAGTGGTTTTTCAACACTAACACAAGTGCGAAAAGTGGTTTTTCCACACTATCACAAGTGCAAAAAGTGTTTTTTCCACACTAATACAAGTGCAAAAGTGGTTTCCTGCACCAACACAAGTGCGAAAAGTGGTTTTTCAACACTAACACAAGTGCGAAAAGTGGTTTTTCAACACTAACACAAGTGCGAAAAGTGGTTTTTCAACACTATCACAAGTGCAAAAAGTGTTTTTTCCACACCAATACAAGTGCAAAAGTGGTTTTTCCACACTAATACAAGTGCAAAAGTGGTTTCCTGCACCAACACAAGTGCGAAAAGTGGTTTTTCAACACTAACACAAGTGCGAAAAGTGGTTTTTCAACACTATCACAAGTGCAAAAAGTGTTTATTCCACACCAATACAAGTGCAAAAGTGGTTTCCTGCACCAACACAAGTGCGAAAAGTGGTTTTTCAACACTAACACAAGTGCGAAAAGTGGTTTTTCAACACTATCACAAGTGCAAAAAGTGTTTTTTCCACACTAATGCAAGTGCAAAAGTGGTTTCCTGCAACAACACAAGTGCGAAAAGTGGTTTTTCAACACTAACACAAGGGCGAAAAGTGGTTTTTCAACACTAACACAAGTGCGAAAAGTGGTTTTTCAACAATAACACAAGTGCGAAAAGTGGTTTTTCCACACTAATACAAGTGCAAAAGTGGTTTACTGCACCAACACAAGTGCGAAAAGTGGTTTTTCAACACTAACACAAGTGCGAAAAGTGGTTTTTCAACACTAACACAAGTGCGAAAAGTGGTTTTTCAACACTATCACAAGTGCAAAAAGTGTTTTTTCCACACTAATACAAGTGCAAAAGTGGTTTCCTGCACCAACACAAGTGCGAAAAGTGGTTTTTCAACACTAACACAAGTGCGAAAAGTGGTTTTTCAACACTAACACAAGTGCGAAAAGTGGTTTTCCCACACTAATACAAGTGCAAAAGTGGTTTACTGCACCAACACAAGTGCGAAAAGTGGTTTTTCAACACTAACACAAGTGCGAAAAGTGGTTTTTCAACACTATCACAAGTGCAAAAAGTGTTTTTTCTACACTAATACAAGTTCAAAAGTGGTTTCCTGCACCAACACAAGTGCGAAAAGTGGTTTTTCAACACTAACACAAGTGCGAAAAGTGGTTTTTCAACACTAACACAAGTGCGAAAAGTGGTTTTTCCACACTAATACAAGTGCAAAAGTGGTTTCCTGCACCAACACAAGTGCGAAAAGTGGTTTTTCAACACTAACACAAGTGCGAAAAGTGGTTTTTCAACACTATCACAAGTGCAAAAAGTGTTTTTTCCACACTAATACAAGTGCAAAAGTGGTTTCCTGCACCAACACAAGTGCGAAAAGTGGTTTTTCAACACTAACACAAGTGCGAAAAGTGGTTTTTCAACACTAACACAAGTGCGAAAAGTGGTTTTTCCACACTAATACAAGTGCAAAAGTGGTTTCCTGCACCAACACAAGTGCGAAAAGTGGTTTTTCAACACTAACACAAGTGCGAAAAGTGGTTTTTCAACACTATCACAAGTGCAAAAAGTGTTTTTTCCACACTAATACAAGTGCAAAAGTGGTTTCCTGCACCAACACAAGTGCGAAAAGTGGTTTTTCAACACTAACACAAGTGCGAAAAGTGGTTTTTCAACACTATCACAAGTGCAAAAAGTGTTTTTTCCACACTAATACAAGTGCAAAAGTGGTTTCCTGCACCAACACAAGTGCGAAAAGTGGTTTTTCAACACTAACACAAGTGCGAAAAGTGGTTTTTCAACACTAACACAAGTGCGAAAAGTGGTTTTTCAACACTATCACAAGTGCAAAAAGTGTTTTTTCCACACTAATACAAGTGCAAAAGTGGTTTCCTGCACCAACACAAGTGCGAAAAGTGGTTTTTCAACACTAACACAAGTGCGAAAAGTGGTTTTTCAACACTAACACAAGTGCGAAAAGTGGTTTTTCCACACTAATACAAGTGCAAAAGTGGTTTTTCAACACTATCACAAGTGCAAAAAGTGTTTTTTCCACACTAATACAAGTGCAAAAGTGGCTTCCTGCACCAACACAAGTGCAAAAAGTGGTTTTCAACACTAACACAAGTGCGAAAAGTGGTTTTTCAACACTATCACAAGTGCAAAAAGTGTTTTTTCCACACTAATGCAAGTGCAAAAGTGGTTTCCTGCAACAACACAAGTGCGAAAAGTGGTTTTTCAACACTAACACAAGGGCGAAAAGTGGTTTTTCAACACTAACACAAGTGCGAAAAGTGGTTTTTCAACACTAATACAAGTGCAAAAGTGGTTTCCTGCACCAACACAAGTGCGAAAAGTGGTTTTTCAACACTAACACAAGTGCGAAAAGTGGTTTTTCAACACTATCACAAGTGCAAAAAGTGTTTTTTCCACACTAATACAAGTGCAATAGTGGTTTACTGCACCAACACAAGTGTGAAAAGTGGTTTTTCAACACTAACACAAGTGCGAAAAGTGGTTTTTCAACACTAACACAAGTGCGAAAGGTGGTTTTTCAACACTATGACAAGTGCAAAAAGTGTTTTATCCACACTAATACAAGTGCAAAAGTGGTTTCCTGCACCAACACAAGTGCGAAAAGTGGTTTTTCAACACTAACACAAGTGCGAAAAGTGGTTTTTCAACACTAACACAAGTGCAAAAAGTGTTTTTTCTACACTAATACAAGTGCAAAAGTGGTTTCCTGCACCAACACAAGTGCGAAAAGTGGTTTTTCAACACTAACACAAGTGCGAAAAGTGGTTTTTCAACACTATCACAAGTGCAAAAAGTGTTTTTTCCAAACTAATACAAGTGCAAAAGTGGTTTCCTGCACCAACACAAGTGTGAAAAGTGGTTTTTCAACACTAACACAAGTGCGAAAAGTGCTTTTTCAACACTAACACAAGTGCAAAAAGTTGTTTTTCAACACTATCACAAGTGCAAAAAGTGTTTTTTCCACACTAATACAAGTGCAAAAGTGGTTTCCTGCACCAACACAAGTGCGAAAAGTGGTTTTTCAACACTAACACAAGTGTGAAAAGTGGTTTTTCAACACTATCACAAGTGCAAAAAGTGTTTTTTCCACACTAATACAAGTGCAAAAGTGGTTTCCTGCACCAACACAAGTGAGAAAAGTGGTTTTTCAACACTAACACAAGTGCGAAAAGTGGTTTTTCAACACTATCACAAGTGCAAAAAGTGTTTTTTCCACACTAACACAAGTGCGAAAAGTGGTTTTTCAACACTAACACAAGTGCGAAAAGTGGTTTTTCAACACTATCACAAGTGCAAAAAGTGTTTTTTCCACACTAATACAAGTGCAAAAGTGGTTTCCTGCACCAACACAAGTGCGAAAAGTGGTTTTTCAACACTAACACAAGTGCAAAAAGTGGTTTTTCAACACTAACACAAGTGCGAAAAGTGGTTTTTCAACACTATCACAAGTGCAAAAAGTGTTTTTTCCACACTAATACAAGTGCAAAAGTGGTTTCCTGCACCAACACAAGTGCGAAAAGTGGTTTTTCAACACTAACACAAGTGCGAAAAGTGGTTTTTCAACACTAACACAAGTGCGAAAAGTGGTTTTTCCACACTAATACAAGTGCAAAAGTGGTTTCCTGCACCAACACAAGTGCGAAAAGTGGTTTTTCAACACTAACACGAGTGCGAAAAGTGGTTTTTCAACACTATCACAAGTGCAAAAAGTGTTTTTTCCACACTAATACAAGTGCAAAAGTGGTTTCCTGCACCAACACAAGTGCGAAAAGTGGGTTTTCAACACTAAAACAAGTGCAAAAAGTGTTTTTTCCACACTAATACAAGTGAAAAAGTGGTTTCCTGCACCAACACAAGTGCAAAAAGTGGTTTTTCAACACTAACACAAGTGCGAAAAGTGGTTTTTCAACACTAACACAAGTGCGAAAAGTGGTTTTTCCACACTAATACAAGTGCAAAAGTGGTTTCCTGCACCAACACAAGTGCGAAAAGTGGTTTTTCAACACTAACACAAGTGCGAAAAGTGGTTTTTCAACACTATCACAAGTGCAAAAAGTGTTTTTTCCACACTAATACAAGTGCAAAAGTGGTTTCCTGCACCAACACAAGTGCGAAAAGTGGTTTTTCAACACTAACACAAGTGCGAAAAGTGGTTTTTCAACACTATCACAAGTGCAAAAAGTGTTTTTTCCACACTAATACAAGTGCAAAAAGTGTTTTTTCTACACTAATACAAGTTCAAAAGTGGTATCCTGCACCAACACAAGTGCGAAAAGTGGTTTTTCAACACTAACACAAGTGCGAAAAGTGGTTTTTCAACACTAACACAAGTGCGAAAAGTGGTTTTTCCACACTAATACAAGTGCAAAAGTGGTTTCCTGCACCAACACAAGTGCGAAAAGTGGTTTTTCAACACTAACACAAGTGCGAAAAGTGGTTTTTCAACAGTATCACAAGTGCAAAAAGTGTTTTTTCTACACTAATACAAGTTCAAAAGTGGTTTCCTGCACCAACACAAGTGCGAAAAGTGGTTTTTCAACACTAACACAAGTGCGAAAAGTGGTTTTTCAACACTAACACAAGTGCAAAAAGTGGTTTTTCCACACTAATACAAGTGCAAAAGTGGTTTCCTGCACCAACACAAGTGCGAAAAGTGGTTTTTCAACACTAACACAAGTGCAAAAAGTGTTTTTTCCACACAAACACAAGTGCGAAAAGTGGTTTTTCAACACTAACACAAGTGCAAAAAGTGGTTTTTCAACACTAACATAAGTGCGAAAAGTGGTTTTTCAACACTATCACAAGTGCAAAAAGTGTTTTTTCCAAACTAATACAAGTGCAAAAGTGGTTTCCTGCACCAACACAAGTGTGAAAAGTGGTTTTTCAACACTAACACAAGTGCGAAAAGTGCTTTTTCAACACTAACACAAGTGCGAAAAGTGGTTTTTCAACACTATCACAAGTGCAAAAAGTGTTTTTTCCACACTAATACAAGTGCAAAAGTGGTTTCCTGCACCAACACAAGTGCGAAAAGTGGTTTTTCAACACTAACACAAGTTCGAAAAGTGTTTTTTCAACACTAAAACAAGTGCAAAAAGTGTTTTTTCCACACTAATACAAGTGCAAAAGTGGTTTCCTGCACCAACACAAGTGCGAAAAGTGGTTTTTCAACACTAACACAAGTGCGAAAAGTGGTTTTTCAACACTAACACAAGTGCGAAAAGTGGTTTTTCCACACTAATACAAGTGCAAAAGTGGTTTACTGCACCAACACAAGTGCGAAAAGTGGTTTTTCAACACTAACACAAGTGCGAAAAGTGGTTTTTCAACACTATCACAAGTGCAAAAAGTGTTTTTTCTACACTAATACAAGTTCAAAAGTGGTTTCCTGCACCAACACAAGTGCGAAAAGTGGTTTTTCAACACTAACACAAGTGCGAAAAGTGGTTTTTCAACACTAACACAAGTGCGAAAAGTGGTTTTTCCACACTAATACAAGTGCAAAAGTGGTTTCCTGCACCAACACAAGTGCGAAAAGTGGTTTTTCAACACTAACACAAGTGTGAAAAGTGGTTTTTCAACACTATCACAAGTGCAAAAAGTGTTTTTTCCACACTAATACAAGTGCAAAAGTGGTTTACTGCCCCAACACAAGTGCGAAAAGTGGTTTTTCAACACTAACACAATTGCGAAAAGTGGTTTTTCAACACTAACACAAGTGCGAAAAGTGGTTTTTCCACACTAATACAAGTGCAAAAGTGGTTTCCTGCACCAACACAAGTGCGAAAAGTGGTTTTTCAACACTAACACAAGTGCGAAAAGTGGTTTTTCAACACTAACACAAGTGCGAAAAGTGGTTTTTCCACACTAATACAAGTGCAAAAGTGGTTTCCTGCACCAACACAAGTGCGAAAAGTGGTTTTTCAACACTAACACAAGTGCGAAAAGTGGTTTTTCAACACTAACACAAGTACGAAAAGTGGTTTTTCAACACTATCACAAGTGCAAAAAGTGTTTTTTCCACACTAATACAAGTGCAAAAGTGGTTTCCTGCACCAACACAACTGCGAAAAGTGGTTTTTCAACACAAACACAAGTGCTAAAAGTGGTTTTTCAACACTAACACAAGTGCGAAAAGTGGTTTTTCAACACTATCACAAGTGCAAAAAGTGTTTTTTCCACACTAATACAAGTGCAAAAGTGGTTTCCTGCACCAACACAAGTGCGAAAAGTGGTTTTTCAACACTAACACAAGTGCGAAAAGTGGTTTTTCAACACTAACACAAGTGCGAAAAGTGGTTTTTCCACACTAATACAAGTGCAAAAGTGGTTTCCTGCACCAACACAAGTGCGAAAAGTGGTTTTTCAACACTAACACAAGTGCGAAAAGTGGTTTTTCAACACTATCACAAGTGCAAAAAGTGTTTTTTCCACACCAATACAAGTGCAAAAGTGGTTTCCTGCACCAACACAAGTGCGAAAAGTGGTTTTTCAACACTAACACAAGTGCGAAAAGTCGTTTTTCAACACTATCACAAGTGCAAAAAGTGTTTTTTCCACACTAATGCAAGTGCAAAAGTGGTTTCCTGCAACAACACAAGTGCGAAAAGTGGTTTTTCAACACTAACACAAGGGCGAAAAGTGGTTTTTCAACACTAACACAAGTGCGAAAAGTGGTTTTTCAACAATAACACAAGTGCGAAAAGTGGTTTTTCCACACTGATACAAGTGCAAAAGTGGTTTACTGCACCAACACAAGTGCGAAAAGTGGTTTTTCAACACTAACACAAGTGCGAAAAGTGGTTTTTCAACACTAACCCAAGTGCGAAAGTGGTTTTTCAACACTATCACAAGTGCAAAAAGTGTTTTTTCCACACTAATACAAGTGCAAAAGTGGTTTCCTGCACCAACACAACTGCGAAAAGTGGTTTTTCAACACAAACACAAGTGCTAAAAGTGGTTTTTCAACACTAACACAAGTGCGAAAAGTGGTTTTTCAACACTATCACAAGTGCAAAAAGTGTTTTTTCCACACTAATACAAGTGCAAAAGTGGTTTCCTGCACCAACACAAGTGCGAAAAGTGGTTTTTCAACACTAACACAAGTGCGAAAAGTGGTTTTTCAACACTAACACAAGTGCGAAAAGTGGTTTTTCAACACTATCACAAGTGCAAAAAGTGTTTTTTCCACACTAATACAAGTGCAAAAGTGGTTTCCTGCACCAACACAAGTGCGAAAAGTGGTTTTTCAACACTAACACAAGTGCGAAAAGTGGTTTTTCAACACTAACACAAGTGCGAAAAGTGGTTTTTCAACACTATCACAAGTGCAAAAAGTGTTTTTTCCACACCAATACAAGTGCAAAAGTGGTTTCCTGCACCAACACAAGTGCGAAAAGTGGTTTTTCAACACTAACACAAGTGCGAAAAGTGGTTTTTCAACACTATCACAAGTGCAAAAAGTGTTTTTTCCACACTAATGCAAGTGCAAAAGTGGTTTCCTGCAACAACACAAGTGCGAAAAGTGGTTTTTCAACACTAACACAAGGGCGAAAAGTGGTTTTTCAACACTAACACAAGTGCGAAAAGTGGTTTTTCAACAATAACACAAGTGCGAAAAGTGGTTTGTCCACACTAATACAAGTGCAAAAGTGGTTTACTGCACCAACACAAGTGCGAAAAGTGGTTTTTCAACACTAACACAAGTGCGAAAAGTGGTTTTTCAACACTAACACAAGTGCGAAAAGTGGTTTTTCAACACTATCACAAGTGCAAAAAGTGTTTTTTCCACACTAATACAAGTGCAAAAGTGGTTTCCTGCACCAACACTAGTGCGAAAAGTGGTTTTTCAACACTAACACAAGTGCGAAAAGTGGTTTTTCAACACTAACACAAGTGCGAAAAGTGGTTTTTCCACACTAATACAAGTGCAAAAGTGGCTTACTGCACCAACACAAGTGCGAAAAGTGGTTTTTCAACACTAACACAAGTGCGAAAAGTGGTTTTTCAACACTATCACAAGTGCAAAAAGTGTTTTTTCTACACTAATACAAGTTCAAAAGTGGTTTCCTGCACCAACACAAGTGCGAAAAGTGGTTTTTCAACACTAACACAAGTGCGAAAAGTGGTTTTTCAACACTAACACAAGTGCGAAAAGTGGTTTTTCCACACTAATACAAGTGCAAAAGTGGTTTCCTGCACCAACACAAGTGCGAAAAGTGGTTTTTCAACACTAACACAAGTGCGAAAAGTCGTTTTTCAACACTATCACAAGTGCAAAAAGTGTTTTTTCCACACTAATGCAAGTGCAAAAGTGGTTTCCTGCAACAACACAAGTGCGAAAAGTGGTTTTTCAACACTAACACAAGGGCGAAAAGTGGTTTTTCAACACTAACACAAGTGCGAAAAGTGGTTTTTCAACAATAACACAAGTGCGAAAAGTGGTTTTTCCACACTGATACAAGTGCAAAAGTGGTTTACTGCACCAACACAAGTGCGAAAAGTGGTTTTTCAACACTAACACAAGTGCGAAAAGTGGTTTTTCAACACTAACCCAAGTGCGAAAGTGGTTTTTCAACACTATCACAAGTGCAAAAAGTGTTTTTTCCACACTAATACAAGTGCAAAAGTGGTTTCCTGCACCAACACAACTGCGAAAAGTGGTTTTTCAACACAAACACAAGTGCTAAAAGTGGTTTTTCAACACTAACACAAGTGCGAAAAGTGGTTTTTCAACACTATCACAAGTGCAAAAAGTGTTTTTTCCACACTAATACAAGTGCAAAAGTGGTTTCCTGCACCAACACAAGTGCGAAAAGTGGTTTTTCAACACTAACACAAGTGCGAAAAGTGGTTTTTCAACACTAACACAAGTGCGAAAAGTGGTTTTTCAACACTATCACAAGTGCAAAAAGTGTTTTTTCCACACTAATACAAGTGCAAAAGTGGTTTCCTGCACCAACACAAGTGCGAAAAGTGGTTTTTCAACACTAACACAAGTGCGAAAAGTGGTTTTTCAACACTAACACAAGTGCGAAAAGTGGTTTTTCAACACTAACACAAGTGCGAAAAGTGGTTTTTCCACACTAATACAAGTGCAAAAGTGGTTTCCTGCACCAACACAAGTGCGAAAAGTGGTTTTTCAACACTAACACAAGTGTGAAAAGTGGTTTTTCAACACTATCACAAGTGCAAAAAGTGTTTTTTCCACACTAATACAAGTGCAAAAGTGGTTTACTGCCCCAACACAAGTGCGAAAAGTGGTTTTTCAACACTAACACAATTGCGAAAAGTGGTTTTTCAACACTAACACAAGTGCGAAAAGTGGTTTTTCCACACTAATACAAGTGCAAAAGTGGTTTCCTGCACCAACACAAGTGCGAAAAGTGGTTTTTCAACACTAACACAAGTGCGAAAAGTGGTTTTTCAACACTAACACAAGTGCGAAAAGTGGTTTTTCCACACTAATACAAGTGCAAAAGTGGTTTCCTGCACCAACACAAGTGCGAAAAGTGGTTTTTCAACACTAACACAAGTGCGAAAAGTGGTTTTTCAACACTAACACAAGTACGAAAAGTGGTTTTTCAACACTATCACAAGTGCAAAAAGTGTTTTTTCCACACTAATACAAGTGCAAAAGTGGTTTCCTGCACCAACACAACTGCGAAAAGTGGTTTTTCAACACAAACACAAGTGCTAAAAGTGGTTTTTCAACACTAACACAAGTGCGAAAAGTGGTTTTTCAACACTATCACAAGTGCAAAAAGTGTTTTTTCCACACTAATACAAGTGCAAAAGTGGTTTCCTGCACCAACACAAGTGCGAAAAGTGGTTTTTCAACACTAACACAAGTGCGAAAAGTGGTTTTTCAACACTAACACAAGTGCGAAAAGTGGTTTTTCCACACTAATACAAGTGCAAAAGTGGTTTCCTGCACCAACACAAGTGCGAAAAGTGGTTTTTCAACACTAACACAAGTGCGAAAAGTGGTTTTTCAACACTATCACAAGTGCAAAAAGTGTTTTTTCCACACCAATACAAGTGCAAAAGTGGTTTCCTGCACCAACACAAGTGCGAAAAGTGGTTTTTCAACACTAACACAAGTGCGAAAAGTCGTTTTTCAACACTATCACAAGTGCAAAAAGTGTTTTTTCCACACTAATGCAAGTGCAAAAGTGGTTTCCTGCAACAACACAAGTGCGAAAAGTGGTTTTTCAACACTAACACAAGGGCGAAAAGTGGTTTTTCAACACTAACACAAGTGCGAAAAGTGGTTTTTCAACAATAACACAAGTGCGAAAAGTGGTTTGTCCACACTAATACAAGTGCAAAAGTGGTTTACTGCACCAACACAAGTGCGAAAAGTGGTTTTTCAACACTAACACAAGTGCGAAAAGTGGTTTTTCAACACTAACACAAGTGCGAAAAGTGGTTTTTCAACACTATCACAAGTGCAAAAAGTGTTTTTTCCACACTAATACAAGTGCAAAAGTGGTTTCCTGCACCAACACTAGTGCGAAAAGTGGTTTTTCAACACTAACACAAGTGCGAAAAGTGGTTTTTCAACACTAACACAAGTGCGAAAAGTGGTTTTTCCACACTAATACAAGTGCAAAAGTGGCTTACTGCACCAACACAAGTGCGAAAAGTGGTTTTTCAACACTAACACAAGTGCGAAAAGTGGTTTTTCAACACTATCACAAGTGCAAAAAGTGTTTTTTCTACACTAATACAAGTTCAAAAGTGGTTTCCTGCACCAACACAAGTGCGAAAAGTGGTTTTTCAACACTAACACAAGTGCGAAAAGTGGTTTTTCAACACTAACACAAGTGCGAAAAGTGGTTTTTCCACACTAATACAAGTGCAAAAGTGGTTTCCTGCACCAACACAAGTGCGAAAAGTGGTTTTTCAACACTAACACAAGTGCGAAAAGTCGTTTTTCAACACTATCACAAGTGCAAAAAGTGTTTTTTCCACACTAATGCAAGTGCAAAAGTGGTTTCCTGCAACAACACAAGTGCGAAAAGTGGTTTTTCAACACTAACACAAGGCGAAAAGTGGTTTTTCAACACTAACACAAGTGCGAAAAGTGGTTTTTCAACAATAACACAAGTGCGAAAAGTGGTTTTTCCACACTGATACAAGTGCAAAGTGGTTTACTGCACCAACACAAGTGCGAAAAGTGGTTTTCAACACTAACACAAGTGCGAAAAGTGGTTTTTCAACACTAACCCAAGTGCGAAAGTGGTTTTTCAACACTATCACAAGTGCAAAAAGTGTTTTTTCCACACTAATACAAGTGCAAAAGTGGTTTCCTGCACCAACACAACTGCGAAAAGTGGTTTTTCAACACAAACACAAGTGCTAAAAGTGGTTTTTCAACACTAACACAAGTGCGAAAAGTGGTTTTTCAACACTATCACAAGTGCAAAAAGTGTTTTTTCCACACTAATACAAGTGCAAAAGTGGTTTCCTGCACCAACACAAGTGCGAAAAGTGGTTTTTCAACACTAACACAAGTGCGAAAAGTGGTTTTTCAACACTAACACAAGTGCGAAAAGTGGTTTTTCAACACTATCACAAGTGCAAAAAGTGTTTTTTCCACACTAATACAAGTGCAAAAGTGGTTTCCTGCACCAACACAAGTGCGAAAAGTGGTTTTTCAACACTAACACAAGTGCGAAAAGTGGTTTTTCAACACTAACACAAGTGCGAAAAGTGGTTTTTCAACACTATCACAAGTGCAAAAAGTGTTTTTTCCACACCAATACAAGTGCAAAAGTGGTTTCCTGCACCAACACAAGTGCGAAAAGTGGTTTTTCAACACTAACACAAGTGCGAAAAGTGGTTTTTCAACACTATCACAAGTGCAAAAAGTGTTTTTTCCACACTAATGCAAGTGCAAAAGTGGTTTCCTGCAACAACACAAGTGCGAAAAGTGGTTTTCAACACTAACACAAGGGCGAAAAGTGGTTTTTCAACACTAACACAAGTGCGAAAAGTGGTTTTTCAACAATAACACAAGTGCGAAAAGTGGTTTGTCCACACTAATACAAGTGCAAAAGTGGTTTACTGCACCAACACAAGTGCGAAAAGTGGTTTTTCAACACTAACACAAGTGCGAAAAGTGGTTTTTCAACACTAACACAAGTGCGAAAAGTGGTTTTTCAACACTATCACAAGTGCAAAAAGTGTTTTTTCCACACTAATACAAGTGCAAAAGTGGTTTCCTGCACCAACACTAGTGCGAAAAGTGGTTTTTCAACACTAACACAAGTGCGAAAAGTGGTTTTCAACACTAACACAAGTGCGAAAAGTGGTTTTTCCACACTAATACAAGTGCAAAAGTGGCTTACTGCACCAACACAAGTGCGAAAAGTGGTTTTTCAACACTAACACAAGTGCGAAAAGTGGTTTTTCAACACTATCACAAGTGCAAAAAGTGTTTTTTCTACACTAATACAAGTTCAAAAGTGGTTTCCTGCACCAACACAAGTGCGAAAAGTGGTTTTTCAACACTAACACAAGTGCGAAAAGTGGTTTTTCAACACTAACACAAGTGCGAAAAGTGGTTTTTCCACACTAATACAAGTGCAAAAGTGGTTTCCTGCACCAACACAAGTGCGAAAAGTGGTTTTTCAACACTAACACAAGTGTGAAAAGTGGTTTTTCAACACTATCACAAGTGCAAAAAGTGTTTTTTCCACACTAATACAAGTGCAAAAGTGTTTCCTGCACCAACACAAGTGCGAAAAGTGGTTTTTCAACACTAACACAAGTGCGAAAAGTGGTTTTTCAACACTAACACAAGTGCGAAAAGTGGTTTTTCCACACTAATACAAGTGCAAAAGTGGTTTCCTGCACCAACACAAGTGCGAAAAGTGGTTTTTCAACACTAACACAAGTGCGAAAAGTGGTTTTTCAACACTACACAAGTGCGAAAAGTGGTTTTTCCACACTAATACAAGTGCAAAAGTGGTTTCCTGCACCAACACAAGTGCGAAAAGTGGTTTTTCAACACTAACACAAGTGCGAAAAGTGGTTTTTCAACACTAACACAAGTACGAAAGTGGTTTTTCAACACTATCACAAGTGCAAAAAGTGTTTTTTCCACACTAATACAAGTGCAAAAGTGGTTTCCTGCACCAACACAACTGCGAAAAGTGGTTTTTCACACAAACACAAGTGCTAAAAGTGGTTTTTCAACACTAACACAAGTGCGAAAAGTGGTTTTTCAACACTATCACAAGTGCAAAAAGTGTTTTTTCCACACTAATACAAGTGCAAAAGTGGTTTCCTGCACCAACACAAGTGCGAAAAGTGGTTTTTCAACACTAACACAAGTGCGAAAGTGGTTTTTCAACACTATCACAAGTGCAAAAAGTGTTTTTTCCACACTAATACAAGTGCAAAAGTGGTTTCCTGCACCAACACAAGTGCGAAAAGTGGTTTTTCAACACTAACACAAGTGCGAAAAGTGGTTTTTTCAACACTAACACAAGTGCGAAAAGTGGTTTTTCCACACTAATACAAGTGCAAAAGTGGTTTCCTGCACCAACACAAGTGCGAAAAGTGGTTTTTCAACACTAACACAAGTGCGAAAAGTGGTTTTCAACACTATCACAAGTGCAAAAAGTGTTTTTTCCACACCAATACAAGTGCAAAAGTGGTTTCCTGCACCAACACAAGTGCGAAAAGTGGTTTTTCAACACTAACACAAGTGCGAAAAGTGGTTTTTCAACACTATCACAAGTGCAAAAAGTGTTTTTCCACACTAATGCAAGTGCAAAAGTGGTTTCCTGCAACAACACCAGTGCGAAAAGTGGTTTTTCAACACTAACACAAGGGCGAAAAGTGGTTTTTCAACACTAACACAAGTGCGAAAGTGGTTTTTCAACAATAACACAAGTGCGAAAAGTGGTTTTTCCACACTAATACAAGTGCAAAAGTGGTTTACTGCACCAACACAAGTGCGAAAAGTGGTTTTTCAACACTAACACAAGTGCGAAAAGTGGTTTTTCAACACTAACACAAGTGCGAAAAGTGGTTTTTCAACACTATCACAAGTGCAAAAAGTGTTTTTTCCACACTAATACAAGTGCAAAAGTGGTTTCCTGCACCAACACAAGTGCGAAAAGTGGTTTTTCAACACTAACACAAGTGCGAAAAGTGGTTTTTCAACACTAACACAAGTGCGAAAAGTGGTTTTTCCACACTAATACAAGTGCAAAAGTGGTTTCCTGCACCAACACAAGTGCGAAAAGTGGTTTTTCAACACTAACACAAGTGCGAAAAGTGGTTTTTCAACACTATCACAAGTGCAAAAAGTGTTTTTTCCACACCAATACAAGTGCAAAAGTGGTTTCCTGCACAACACAAGTGCGAAAAGTGGTTTTCAACACTAACACAAGTGCGAAAAGTGGTTTTTCAACACTATCACAAGTGCAAAAGTGTTTTTTCCACACTAATGCAAGTGCAAAAGTGGTTTCCTGCAACAACACCAGTGCGAAAAGTGGTTTTTCAACACTAACACAAGGGCGAAAGTGGTTTTTCAACACTAACACAAGTGCGAAAAGTGGTTGTTCAACAATAACACAAGTGCGAAAGTGTTTTTCCACACTAATACAAGTGCAAAAGTGGTTTACTGCACCAACACAAGTGCGAAAAGTGGTTTTTCAACACTAACACAAGTGCGAAAAGTGGTTTTTCAACACTAACACAAGTGCGAAAAGTGGTTTTTCAACACTATCACAAGTGCAAAAAGTGTTTTTCCACACTAATACAAGTGCAAAAGTGGTTTCCTGCACCAACACAAGTGCGAAAAGTGGTTTTTCAACACTAACACAAGTATGAAAAGTGGTTTTTCACACTAATACAAGTGCAAAAGTGTTTACTGCACCAACACAAGTGCGAAAAGTGGTTTTTCAACACTAACACAAGTGCGAAAAGTGGTTTTTCAACACTATCACAAGTGCAAAAAGTGTTTTTTCTACACTAATACAAGTTCAAAAGTGGTTTCCTGCACCAACACAAGTGCGAAAAGTGGTTTTTCAACACTAACACAAGTGCGAAAAGTGGTTTTCAACACTAACACAAGTGCGAAAAGTGGTTTTTCCACACTAATACAAGTGCAAAAGTGGTTTCCTGCACAACACAAGTGCGAAAAGTGGTTTTTCAACACTAACACAAGTGCGAAAAGTGGTTTTTCAACACTATCACAAGTGCAAAAAGTGTTTTTTCCACACTAATACAAGTGCAAAAAGTGGTTTCCTGCACCAACACAAGTGCGAAAAGTGGTTTTTCAACACTAACACAAGTGCGAAAAGTGGTTTTTCAACACTAACACAAGTGCGAAAAGTGGTTTTTCCACACTAATACAAGTGCAAAAGTGGTTTCCTGCACCAACACAAGTGCGAAAAGTGGTTTTTCAACACTAACACAAGTGCGAAAAGTGGTTTTTCAACACTATCACAAGTGCAAAAAGTGTTTTTTCCACACTAATACAAGTGCAAAAGTGGTTTCCTGCACCAACACAAGTGCGAAAAGTGGTTTTTCAACACTAACACAAGTGCGAAAAGTGGTTTTTCAACACTATCACAAGTGCAAAAAGTGTTTTTTCCACACTAATACAAGTGCAAAAGTGTTTCCTGCACCAACACAAGTGCGAAAAGTGGTTTTTCAACACTAACACAAGTGCTAAAAGTGGTTTTTCAACACTAACACAAGTGCGAAAAGTGGTTTTTCAACACTATCACAAGTGCAAAAAGTGTTTTTTCCACACTAATACAAGTGCAAAAGTGGTTTCCTGCACCAACACAAGTGCGAAAAGTGGTTTTTCAACACTAACACAAGTGTGAAAAGTGGTTTTTCAACACTATCACAAGTGCAAAAAGTGTTTTTTCCACACTAATACAAGTGCAAAAGTGGTTTCCTGCACCAACACAAGTGGGAAAAGTGGTTTTTCAACACTAATGCAAGTGCGAAAAGTGGTTTTTCAACACTATCACAAGTGCAAAAAGTGGTTTTTCAACACTATCACAAGTGCAAAAAGTGTTTTTTCCACACTAATACAAGTGCAAAAGTGGTTTCCTGCACCAACACAAGTGCGAAAAGTGGTTTTTCAACACTATCACAAGTGCAAAAAGTGTTTTTTCCACACTAATACAAGTGCAAAAGTGGTTTCCTGCATCAACACAAGTGCGAAAAGTGGTTTTTCAACACTAACACAAGTTCGAAAAGTGTTTTTTCAACACTAACAGAATTGCGAAAAGTGGTTTTTCAACACTAACACAAGTGCGAAAAGTGGTTTTTCAACACTAACACAAGTGCGAAAAGTAGTTTTTCAACACTAAAACAAGTGCAAAAAGTGGTTTTTCCACACTAATACAAGTGCAAAAGTGGTTTCCTGCACCAACACAAGTGGGAAAAGTGGTTTTTCAACACTAATGCAAGTGCGAAAAGTGGTTTTTCAACACTATCACAAGTGCAAAAAGTGGTTTTTCCACACTAATACAAGTGCAAAAAGTGTTTTTTCCACACTAATACAAGTGCAAAAGTGGTTTCCTGCACCAACACAAGTGCGAAAAGTGGTTTTTCAACACTAACACAAGTGTGAAAAGTGGTTTTTCAACACTATCACAAGTGCAAAAAGTGTTTTTTCCACACTAATACAAGTGCAAAAGTGGTTTCCTGCACCAACACAAGTGAGAAAAGTGGTTTTTCAACACTAACACAAGTGCGAAAAGTGGTTTTTCAACACTATCACAAGTGCAAAAAGTGTTTTTCCACACTAACACAAGTGCGAAAAGTGGTTTTTCAACACTAACACAAGTGCGAAAAGTGGTTTTTCAACACTATCACAAGTGCAAAAAGTGTTTTTTCCACACTAATACAAGTGCAAAAGTGGTTTCCTGCACCAACACAAGTGCGAAAAGTGGTTTTTCAACACTAACACAAGTGCAAAAAGTGGTTTTTCAACACTAACACAAGTGCGAAAAGTGGTTTTTCAACACTATCACAAGTGCAAAAAGTGTTTTTTCCACACTAATACAAGTGCAAAAGTGGTTTCCTGCACCAACACAAGTGCGAAAAGTGGTTTTTCAACACTAACACAAGTGCGAAAAGTGGTTTTTCAACACTAACACAAGTGCGAAAAGTGGTTTTTCCACACTAATACAAGTGCAAAAGTGGTTTCCTGCACCAACACAAGTGCGAAAAGTGGTTTTTCAACACTAACACGAGTGCGAAAAGTGGTTTTTCAACACTATCACAAGTGCAAAAAGTGTTTTTTCCACACTAATACAAGTGCAAAAGTGGTTTCCTGCACCAACACAAGTGCGAAAAGTGGTTTTTCAACACTAAAACAAGTGCAAAAAGTGTTTTTTCCACACTAATACAAGTGAAAAAGTGGTTTCCTGCACCAACACAAGTGCAAAAAGTGGTTTTTCAACACTAACACAAGTGCGAAAAGTGGTTTTTCAACACTAACACAAGTGCGAAAAGTGGTTTTTCCACACTAATACAAGTGCAAAAGTGGTTTCCTGCACCAACACAAGTGCGAAAAGTGGTTTTTCAACACTAACACAAGTGCGAAAAGTGGTTTTTCAACACTATCACAAGTGCAAAAAGTGTTTTTTCCACACTAATACAAGTGCAA